>NC_064599.1:51489142-51789142 GCF_943734845.2 Anopheles funestus
TTACTTATTTACATATTTTTTTACCGCAATCCAGCCAGGAATGAAATAACATCACTCCTGCTATGATATATACAGCACCCATACCCGGCTTAAAAAAGAAGCAGATAATTCACGCTCAAAGAAGAGCAGAAAAAAGGGTCGTAAAAGTTCGCATAAAAAGAAGCCAATTCATGTGACTTGGACACATTTGGAAAAGTGGACCAAATTATCCAACTCATCTGCTTCGCATCGAACGTATACTAATGATTGCGTTTGTCCTGCGAATATCGGGCGCAAAAAATCGAATGATTTTACGAGCGAACGTTTGGAAACTATTGAGCGCCATTTTGCATCGTGATCGTTTCTTTTACGATGAGTTAATGGAAAAAAAACCAGGCCGCTGGAGTATATTTTTTAAGTGTTTGGTGTTATGATTAGTTAAATTGTTGCATGTTAGAGCTAGACTTTAAGTATGGAATCAAATGTAATGCATAAAATGTGAGTTTTATGATGCGCTAAGAAGTTTTTAAATGTTATAAACTGATTTGCATAACAATTCTAAGGCAGACTTGATCACTAAATACGTAAATAGTATATTAATAGTATATTATGGTGACGGCCACGGGGTGTATGTGTTAAACGGCGTCAGTTCAACACGGCAGGACCGGGTTCAAATCCCATCCGGATCGTTCCCCCGTACCAAGGACTGACTATCCGGCTATGTGGTAAAATAAGTCTATTAAAGTAAAACTGGCCGGCGTGACCTTAGAGGTCGTTAAGCCAAAAAAGAAAGCAGTATATTACTATAATAGTAATATAAGTAACACAACTACAATTAGTAGTAAAAATAGTAATATTTAAAAGTATTTTACTTTTCTTTGATAGATGATTTGATAGAACATAGAGAATATAGAAGAGCAACAAATAAATAAAATAACAAAATAATATTTATTTGATCCGCCTCGGATTCCACGTCGCATCAAATTAAAGAAGACTACAAATTAAAACCATTTGATTGTTGTAAATATACATACCAATTGCCAGTAAACTTGGACATTTTTGTAATTATTTTCTCCTTTTAAATAGACGAACATTTTTTTAAAATAAACTCTATCATTTACATCCAGAACAATTTGTTAAATTCCGTTCCATTTGATTAATTTTTTCTTGTCTTATTCTGTGTTCTGTGTTCTGTGTCTTAACAGTGTTTTGAACTGACTTTGAACCAAATTGACCAAATGACTTTGTAACCAAATTTATGCCGTTATGAAATATTGGCAGTAAATTAGTTTGAATCAATTTTATAATCACGTCCTTCTAAACTAAAGCTATTCGTTTCATGCGCTGTAAAAGCATTTCAAATAAGCCCGTTGAACCTTACACATTAATGTTTTTTCCCTTTTTTATTGCAAAAGTTTACATTCAATCATTGTACCAAATTGTCTAACAAATGGACAAAAAATAAAACTCTGGGCCGGGTCACTTTCGCTTTCGGGGTCACTTTTTCTTCACTTGAAATGGGTACAAAATGCTTTTCCCTAAACCCCCCCGCATTCGATCGACACTGCAGCGAGGTTTTACTTTTCATTGTACACTTCAATTTCGATCGCCTTACTTTGCGCGTAACTTATGGGAAGCTGTACATACAAGGATTTGAAAACCGAACGCACACCCGCACTTATGGGAGAAATACATTTCCATCGCTCGGTAACGACAATGTCGAATGTACTGGGGTAAGTAATTTACCACAGTTTGAGCGGAAAGTTCGCCACCACATTAACGGAACGGACAAGCACGCAGCCAAGGTTCGAGCGCATCATTTGGCAACGACCTTGTTTGGGGTGCTGGCGTATGTTTCATGGGAGGGAAGAGACTTCGATCGTAAATGACTTTAACGCGTTTGGCTTTACGTACAGCGGAACGGAAAGGGGTGGAAGAAAATAGGTGGTACCCGTAGTGAGAGACCTTTGGTTACGTTGTGTCCGGAGCGGTCAGTTTTTCCTTTCCGGCTAAAGTTCGACGAATAAGCGCAGGGAAGATGTTTCGCCCTAATTGACCCTCATCAGCAGAGCGGCTGATCTCTGCACAGGTCGTTGGGGCGGCCTTTATACGTGAGAACGCAAATCGATGCGCAACGCATCATCATCATCATCATCATCACTGGTGCGTTGTTGGGTTGTGGTCGGGAGTACATGCAAGACGCGGTAGGGTCTCCAAGATCCGTGATTGAAGTGGATGCGTGAGCAGCTTAGCATTACATGGGAAGGCAGAGACAAAAAAACCGTAAACTTCCAACGTAAAACGAACGCCTTTCGATAATTCCACATCCGACGAGCTTCTTCATCTTGTAGTAAGTTTGGGCTTGGTGGGTAGGTGGTTACCAGTAGCCAATGACAGGGGGAGGTGACAGAAAGCTACTTTCGGATTTTACCTTCCTTCCCTATGCTTCCATGGCGTGCTGTCTGTTTGAATTGAAAGTAAATTATGTTTCTACACTCATCGCAGTGCTTATTCGCGGTTGTGACAAGTTATCGCTATGCTGAGTCAATCAGACCAGTTAATTTTCCATCTGCATTCAATGTTAAGATTACAACTTTTACTAAAATTGATAAAAAAGCTAAGAGCTTAAAAAACGAAGAAGTGTAAAAAGTTTATGTTATACCTCTGGGACATATTTTGTTTATTGGAATTGTTTGAATTGCGACAATTTTTCGTAAGTTCCTTTCATGACAAATTCAAACCCGTTTTGGTTGTCTATTTCGGGAAGATAAAGGTTTCAATGATGTATGATATTTCTTTTAAAATGAATATATCGAGTTGTAACGAAGTTGCACTAAGAGTAAACTAATCTTGATATATCAACGCTTTAATTCAGTGTTCTCTAAAACATCCAGGTGTTCCATACATAATATGCAAGCAGTTACTGACTTATTAAAAAGAAAAACTTATAGTTTTACTCGTTTCTTTTACTTAAGGCAAACATTTTTTAAAAATTTCAAATCTAATTCGTTTAGCATTTAGCAAAATAGTCTTTCTTTGATTACTTATCAACGTGCTAGGAATGGGTTCAAATCTCAACTACAATGTGACTCAGACACGGGTTCAGCTACAGCTAACTAACTCACAGAAAGCCATATTAGGCAATATTGAAGATAATAGGCAAAGGATGTTCATTTCATCAATATTCAAAACATGTCCCGTCCTTGATATTACATGAACATAACTTTGTTATGTTGACAAACGAAATTGACATAAATGATTATTTTGATACGTTTAAAAAAAATATACAAAAGCAAATTTTCGGTTTTAATCAAAGCAAGTAACCAAACCGTCCGGATAAGTGAATGCGAAGAATTTCGAACCTGTTTTACCAGTAACCCCTAAAATAGCATCACTACCAACGCCCTGCATCGAAGCAGGTTTTGACGGTCAAGCGAAAGGATCTCCCTGAAATGCCTAAAAATAACCTTACGAAAGGTTCCGTTGCGTCTGGAGCAAAGCAGAATGTAAAAGGATCAACTTCCCACCATTATTATTAGCGAGAACTCGATCGCTTACCGATCGAGGAAAAATGCAATCGAAAAACGTACCCAAACCCAAACAAAATGCTTGAAATAATAAAACAAAGAATAAATGAGGGGAAAAAATCCCTCAATAGCCCAACAAAACGGGGCAGAAAGAACTTGCTGCGTGATAGTTGTTTATAACGCGCGCGAGCAAAGTAACGGCGCCTGCGGTTTTTGAATGGTGTGGTTCCCGAAACCGGTTACAACGTTCTGGGTTCCGACTTCCCCCAAAAAAGGAACACGCGAAGGACCGCAGCGTAAACAAAAGTAACACTGCGGCGCAGCGGTCTCCACCTTTCGGGTGGGGCCCGTTTGTTTTTGGTTGGGTTTTTAGGCTGGAAAGTGTGCGACAACAACCGCACCCGATCACCGGGATGCAGACCACAGACCGGTAGTTTTATTTTTGTCCATGGTCGTCAAGTAAACCGACCGAAAGAAAGGATCTGCTCTTGCTGTTGTTGCCAGTGGCCACGAGTAGTTATTCTTTCCTGTTTTTTTAAATTTGTTACATGAGTCATGTTTGTTTGGTTTTCATGCGTTTCGGTGGAAGGACAAAAGCAGACAACCACTCGCGTGTAGACAATTATTATAAATTACTTTTATTTTGCTCCCACAAGATGAAAAAATCGTCTGAATGAGCCAACTGTACACGCCTGTGGTTAACGAGATCAGTAAAAGTTGATCGCATGGAACCTCCTGGAGCGCGTAAACACTCGTGCCTTGCCCGCCGCGGAGCAATTTTTGGTGCCCCTGAGCGATGTGACCACGAATTGTTTACGCGCTTTATACACCACCCATAATAAATTGTGATTATCGCAATTGCAAAATGGTTCCTGTGCGTGCTCGAGCAGTGTTCTGGCGCAAATCCCCTCACACATCGTCTCTGCGTGAGCGCACGCTACGGTGAAAGGTGAGCAGACTGCGTGAGTTACATTAATTATGCGTATGCGTTCAGTGTACTTTTGGTACTAGATTTGTATTAGTACTTTAGTGAACAGCGAAATAAAATGACCTAGTTGTAATGAGATGCAATGGGCACACGCACACTGTCAGTGGTGACAATGGAAACAGAGACATGGAGACATTCACAATAAAAATGGTTTCCTCTTTCACTTTCTAGAGCATCTTACACTCAAGGAGCATCGCTTTTTGGGGGGTTCACAGATTTGACGTACACCCTCATGCTTTCGTCCTCGGTATTTGCTAACTACCATTGCGGTCAGAGAATGGAAGGACCTTTTCCGCCTGCAGAAGGGGAGTGAAAGTGATGAACGGTTTGATGGTCGTCTTTTAATGGTCTTTCGAAGATACGTACATTATAATTGAAGCTAATTAGCTGTGACAGATGGGTGTTGGAGAAGGTCCGAAACTGGACACCGTCATGCAGCATCGAACTTGGTTTTTACGATGAGCGGGAAGCACGTGAAAGATGTAAGTGGAAAACAGTGATGTTGTATAATAAACAAAAGTATGTAATTGGAACAGTGAATCGAGTAGATGATTGATTGAAAAGAGAAGAGAACATAGAGTTGAGTTAAATGAGGTATTATCAAGCAAAACGATTAAAAACGGTAGAATTGAAATAGTCAATGAATTGGATAAAAAGGATAGGATCTTATAGATAAAATACAATATATTTTATGCAGTAAACAATTAATGCACAGTGACACAAGACATAAACAGTAAAAAAACTGCGCAAAAAGCATAAACTAAAATAGAAATAAACTAAATAAATTAACTGATCCAGAACGAAATTTTGAATTTTATGAAGGGTAAAATATGTAAATATCTGGTGCAGGTTAATTATAGAATCAATAACTGTACATTTTCTGGGGCGGCCCGGTGGTGCATGTGAAAAACGGCGCCCGTCCACACGGCAGGGACCGGGTTCATATCCCATCCGGACCGTCTCCCCGTAGCATGGATTGACTATCCTGCTACGTGGTAAAATAAGTCTTGATACGGCCAGGCCGTTCTAACCGAGCAAAAAAAAAAAAAAAAAAAAAAAACTGTACATTTTCTATTAGCAGTGGTCAAACTTAGGATTTCTTTTCGAAAATTAGTTATGTTTAATAGAAAAATAAGAAAAAGCATATAGTTCTCACAAGCAGATCACAATGGCGATAATTTTCAAAGTAGATAAAGAACAACTGAAAACAATTGCTTCAAGGTTACTACTGCAGGATGGGTGCAGTTGGTGTATGACGAACGAATGACACTCCTCTTTCAAAACATTATGCATACGAATAGCCACCGTTAAGATTTACGTTGAAAAGGAAACATTATACAAACGTAAATCGAACAGTAAGCAAGCACAGGACAAACGCACTCATCACGCCCGCAAGCAACGCGTGTCCTCACGCACTAAAGCGTTATAAATCGCACCATGCGTTCCATTGTGTCCTCTCTCTATCTCTCTCTCTCTCTCTGTTTCGTGATGAATCAAACGAAAAATCTGGCCGCCCGGCGTTCGATTAGATCGCGTTGATATACACGTCCATTGTTGTGACAGGCCTGATCAGGCCGCGGTGGTACGGTTGTGCGAGGGTTCCAGCAGCAATGCCGGTATTCTCTAAGCGTACCGTATCGCAGAGGATCCCCCGTTATGAGAAACCTGCTGCCACTAATGCTCTTGATGCTAATTCCGTTAAACAGTTATTAACACGCGTGCGTATGTGCGTGGCGTATAGAAAAGGGAGCAGCAAGCCAGCGCATGCGGTTTCCGTCATTTGGCGTAAAGGCGGCCGGCAGTCAGTTTTAGCCGTGTCATGCTGGAAGCAAAACTCCACCGGTGGACGGAATATGGTTCACAGCCGGTCGGCTTTTGGATTTCCATCACAGTGACACGCCTCACCGTTGCCTTTAAAAAGAGAGGCACAAAAAGACTTCTTGCCGCCGAAGGTTTGGCCCGGGCCGTTGCTGCTGTGGTGTCGGTGGCTGTGGTTTTTGCCGCACGGGTTGCGTTTTTAATTTGTTCAATCAATTGTGCCGCCCAAGACACCGACTCCGGGCGCAAATATGCGGAACATGCTGTTGTTCAAAGGAACTGCCAACGGCTGTGCATGCATTCCGGTAATGTTTGCTTTGGTGAGCCGAATCGCTGAAATGCGTGTGGGCTGGGTTTTAGCTGAGGTTTAGTTGTTTGATTTAGTGTATTTTCTGTGTTTTTTAGTTAACACAGGTGACAATGATTCTGTTATTTCCAAGACGAATAAAGTATTTTTTATCTGAATTTGTTTTATTTAACATTCAGGTACTTTTTTACTTTTATGTAATAATTGAATTATATTGCTTGAATTCAAATCAACTCCGATCTGTAAAACGAACGTATGTTTTAACTATCTGGTTACATACTGCAGCCACATCTAGCTGAAAAATATAAAGTTGGTGCTCTCGAGGAAGTCCAGTGGAAAGATTTAAAAACTTGGAGACTTTGACTTTGAGAACTGTTGTGCAATTGATATTGGCTACTCAATGCTGGAGACTTAAATTTGATAGACAACGAATGTCTTAGGCATTTGCTAATGTGTAGGATTTTCTCATTTACACTTGATAGCCTAATTTGAGTACTAAACTCCGGGTATATGAAATGGTTTTTGAATTTGTATGAGATTACACATGAATTCCACAACTATTCAGAACATATGAAAAAGGATCAACTTTAATAAACCAACATTGCCCACATCAATCAAGAATATGCATGGATATTGTTTGGTATCCTGCATGCGTTTCGAATAGTACTATCCTCAATGTTGTAAGTAAAATTTCGATTAAGCAAACGTATGTTCAGAAATAATAATATGAAAACCTTTGTAATTTAAGATTGTTTTAAACGATCTAATGTGAGATTTGATTGTTGGACTAATATAATTGTTTATCTTGTGTTTGAATAAAGCAGCACTTCTACAAAATAAATTGTGACCTCACTAGTTGGGATGGGATTGCTTACCAACTAGCGTGACGTCAGAGATGCAAAACTGTTAGATTTAATTAAAAACAAATCATGCTTATCTTGGCAGATATAAAAGATGGATTACGATGAGAAAAGCTCTCTCTTGTTATAATCCGCGGAAAAGGGCAATAAGTTTTGAACGCGGTTCATCAATAACAACGCGCAGTTAGAAGTATTTTCCGTAACATCCGATAGTTTGTAACATATAGATAAACTTATCTTTCTACAATGTTCCAATAAAATAAACCATGTTACTCTTTATTAACCATCAAACAGTTACATTTTCATAACAAAATGTTTAATAATTAACTTTAAAATGTTCTAGCTACCTACTTAGTATTCGCTAAGGAGTTTATGAAACTCATCTCCAAAGCAAAACTTAAAATATCTAAACAAACCAATAAATGACAACTTTGGAATCGAGCGATCGATTATCGCCCAAAACATAGGCGTTCACTTTCATTTAAAGATGTCGATGACGCTCGTTTCTTCCATGGTCGTGGTGATTCATTTCAGTACCTTCCTACAAATGCAATCGCAATCTTTTTGAAGCGATAGATGTTCATCAGCACCAGAAGAAACACACGACGAAACTCGCCATTGATGGACATAATGGTCTTTAATTAATTTATGATTGCTAGGAAACAATCGAACCATCAGCTACTCGTAAAAGAGAGGCGATCGTGAAGATCACAGGAGAAGAGGCTCATGTCAACTGTCTTCCTTGTGTAGTAAGCGTGTATACGTCGTAGAAACAAAAACCAGGATCGTTTGAAGGTAAAACATTTTCTCAGCCAAATCGATCCATAGAGTGCAAAGGAAAGAATGCCGGGCGCCGTCCGCCACAAAACCGATCACTAAACGGGAAAGTAGTCAGGTGAGGTGAACCAACCAGCACGAAGGTGAGATGACTTGGTGATTTATGGAAATATTGTTCTACACATTCGGTTCGAGTTTGGTTCGAAAAACGCTTCTCGTGATGGTTTAGCCGATCCGGTGTGTGAAGGCAGCTAAAGCTTTCTCTTTTGTTACGCTCAACTACAGATCGTGAGGTGGTGCGTTTGGACCGTGGATCCTTGAGGCAGTCAACACGCGGAAGAATACGTATGTATGGATCTTTCACTTGGGAACCGAGAGTTTCAATCTGTCTTCTCATGTGCTACATGTGCCCGGTCCAAAGGCAATCCGTAAGTTTGACCGTAGAATCTGCAGAAATGAATCACTCTGCCCAAGGCGCAGCGATGCCGAGTGGAAGTGATGGTTGCCGAGAAGCGAGAATTGTCACCACATATTTGTTCGAATAGCTTCTCTGTACCGTGCCTCAGAGACCTTCTCATCACAATCTCCTCCGTTTGTGCACAAAAAGCGGATTGAATGTTGAATGACCTGCGGTAATGCTGAGGTTCCGCATGTGTTGCTTGGACAGTTTATGCAACCGCATAGCAGTGGTTTTTGTGTAACACGAGTGTACTACTTTATTGTCGCTCGTGGTGGTACATAGGTTTTCCAACAAATCACTCCATGGACTAAGACCACAGTCACAGCTGTATTTGCTCTTGTTAGTTCATGCAATGTTTATGAGTCGTCTATAGCTAAAGATATTATTTTCATCGCTTTTTAGTTTATCAAATTGCTTAAACTGCTTGATAAAATATTTTTAAATTCTGGTATTGTTTTGTTAACTGAAAAACTGATGAAAGTTTTAAGTTAACGATGGCTTTTAAATACATTTTGTTATTTGTTGCATTTAGCAGAGAGATCAGGAAATAATTATTGACATTAATCAGTTTTGATTGTTTGTAACAGCATGCATTTTAAGGTTGTACTCGAAGATCGCTTGTACTTGTCTGGTTCAAACGAAAACACCCATATTCATCATTCTAACAGCCACCAAAAACTGCACAACATAATTAGGTTCCGACATGAATGAAAAACATTTTAAAAAAGAACTACACCGTAGTAATGAACATTCATCCGTAACCCTGACGGTGACGAAACTCACTTGTCTAAAGATCCTCACCTAACCTCCACCCAGCAGAATGACCAAACAAGGGAACCCAAACGGTAAGCAACACCACAAGACCTTCTGGCTGTTGCTGGTTCCCGTAGATGGAAGTTCTAACACCTCGGCACGTTGGTACGTGGCTCTGTACGTCGTCTGTTCGAACTAATTACTTCGAGGTCAGCTTGGAAACAGCGTTCCAGACAACTGGGTCGGATTTATTACCGCTAATGAGTGCAGGCGTGTACGGTTAGGCGTGGTGTATCGTCGAGTACGTCCTAGTAATCAAAAGGAGTTTCTTCTGATCGGGAGCTACACACAAAAGCCCTACCGATTTTAAAGAGGGGTGTGTGTGTGAGCGCACACCATTAACTTAGCTTCATTTCGAGCACGTTGGGGTCGGAGGTCATGCTTCCTTGCGGCTCACATGTCTCGGCAAGACTCGATGAGCTTTTATGTACTCCGCAAGTATCCTAAAATGCGCACCCTGTTCCTGAGAGCTCTCGTAGGGTTTGGAAAGGAATTGGTTTGCAGTAGGTGCTACAGGCGATCTTTCGGACGGGCTATTAAACTTCCGTTTTTGGTCAGCGGTCTGACCCTCGGATCAGCCCCAGTAACCCCAAATCAACAGGGCATTCAAACAGACTGCCCTTTCCACCATCCGAGGCGTATCGACGATCGCGCGGGACGATTAACTCATTAGTGGTGTTTGCTCTTTTTTGTGTTGCAGCTCTGTTGTTCGTCATCTTGATGACTGCGAGACACGAAGACACTTTATCATTGACGCTTTCCACGAGATGCAGTAGTATTCGACGGGGTTTGAGCTTCCTTACCTGGGAAAGAAAGAAGAACAGAGAAACAAAGTACGGGGTTAGAGGAGCCGATCAATCATTAGTTTCTAGCGGGGTGTGTGCGTGAAGGAAACAGATTTTATGCCGACCGTAAACATTGTGAACCGCCGTTTGCGTGTACGCCGGTGTCTTAGGCGGTCGAAGGTGTCCGCTACCGGTGACACCGTGCGAAGACAGCAAAGCGTCCAGGGCTCCTCCATCAGATCGATCGTAGCGCAATTAATTAAATTAATCAAAAAGTAGAGCTAAATGATATTTAATTATACTACCACGACGAGCCCCACACGATTGGCATTGGAACAGCTGGTGGAGAGTGGACTGCAGCAACCGGGAGACTACTGACTGGTAGCGCAGCGATCTTGCGTACCGTCTTGGGTCTTGGGCATAACCTGAGTTCCATCTGTGTGTCTTAATTCTTCGACCAGTGAATGCTCGCCTCCGAATCGAATCAATTGCTAACCTAGAAGTCACCCTTATAAACCGTCGCCTCGAATATCGATGAGGAGAGGTTAATTATCGAAATCATTATCGGACCCGGTACGATCGGATGTCGTGAATGGCATATAAAAAAAGGAGAAAAAAAACACAAGATCCTATCTCGATCACGCACGCTTTTTGCACGCACGCAATGCGACATACCACGGAGCATTGGGTATTTTGGCCGGGTTGTAGCTTCAAGTAATGTTCCGTGCCTAGTTCTGATACCTTTTAGAAGTAGGCTGTCTTACGTTTCGTTAAAGTATTACGCCAGCCATCTAGAGACGCCCCTTAATGACGGATCGAAAAGAGACGCACCGTTATAGTATATCGACCGTGCACCCCCTAGAGAAGATCTCATTACGTGCATAAACCGTCGCGTCCAAAGAGCCGTTGTGTTATCAATAAAAGTACTGCTAGCATCGACGCATTCGGAGGGAGGTTTCACCGATGGAAATCAATTTTACGCCCTATTTAATGGGTTTCGAGTGATCGGTACGGCGTGGCGATTAAATACTCAAGTGTACACCTTCCAAACTGAAAGGTCACTCAAACCCGACGAGATTAAGATAGTGAACGTTTGTGGTTGAAACGTTTTGTTTTGTTGCTGCGGTGTGTTAGATGACGTGCAGAAAGAATGCCTTTCGCCGGGATGGCCCGATTGACGCATGGGTACGCAATACCGCAAACATTAAAAAAGAAAACAAAAGCCTCAACACGACTCATCTGCCTTTTTGGTAAGTGATCTTTTCTGGGGGAGGTACACTCTGAAACGTTCGTCCAAAATATTGTGGGCAAAAATTTGGCCTGGTCATCGATCGTAGATCGCTCTTTTGTTATATGCGTGGTGTTTTGAACGTTAAACTAGTAAACACAATCAAAGTTTCGCATCTTTCGCAGTAAAAAAAAACACAACGTATAAGCATATGAATGTCTGTCTGCAACAGCAGTCACCGATCAACCGGCGAAGAAAGGCGGAGAAGTGTAAATTTAATTGGGTATCTTCGTAACACCATCTCTGGAACAGTTGTCCACGATCTTGTGACGCGTTTAGGCTTCGTGGGTGGCACCATTTTGCCATTTACTTTGAAATGAGCTCCAATTAGCGGGAGGGAAAAGGCAAAACATGGAATATCTCTTGTATTAGTGAACGGAAGAGAAACGAAGGAATAGGGGGTAGATGCTTTTGTAAAAGACTTCAAGCTTTGTTTCGACTTCAGAAGGGAAGCTTTTCGTGAGGTTCGTGGCTTTTGATGGTGTCGAGCTGGGAGGTGTTGTATTTTTAAAAAGTTATGAAAGTCATTGAAGGCAGTTGCGAAAACTGTGATGATCATTGAAATTGTACAAATATGGAAGTAATGCAAATTGTTCATTCTTTTATTTATTTATTTATAATTAATTATTACGGCTTCGGACCATTGTTCATACTTTTACTATGTACACAAAATATTTTTTTTTATTTTTACTGCACAAACACTGCAGAAGTTTTCGATTAGTTTAATCTTTCGAAGAAAATATACAAAACACTCTTTTGTTTCTTTGAATGAATAAAATTAAATTAATCTATAATAAAATTTAAAGAAATATTTCCTCAGACTGCCAAGTGATTACTGTTATCCTTTGGTGCGAAGCGCATACGGTCGCACCATCATTTTGGTCTCCTTCAGTGAGTAGTAATATCCTCGGAAATAGTACCAATGTATACCTTTATTTGAACTTTGTTTTCCACTTTTGTGGTACATACCATTCAAATTGCTAAAATGAGAAGAATTCTGGTTTTATATAATTGCGTATCTCGTATCTTTCAGAACATGTAAACTAGTCGTACCTTTGATAACAGGTAGAGTGCCATCCACCACTGGCAAATATACTAGCGCATTCTCCAGCGTTATCCTGATCGGGAGTAGCAAATTTGTATTTTAGCTGAGGGCTTAAGGAATCTCCCACGATGCCAGTATGTACGCCAAGCGACAGTAGTGCATACTTTTCAGCCTCGTTACCAATCTTGAAGTTATCGTACTTTGCATATGCTGTCACTCCTTCAAAGTCTTTCATCACAATCAGCAACTCATGCCGTTCGGTGTCTAAAATTTTCTTAAGCTTCTCCAAACCCAGCCAATGCTCGCGACGAATGTCACCGAATCCGTGCTTGTATGCAGTCCAGTTACGATTAAAATCGACTGAACCATCAAATCTTCTCTGGAAGACGGTCCAATTACTTCCATATCCATGATTGTTTGAACCATCACGATACACTTCAAACGATGTATTGGAGGACGGAATAAGATTCACAAAATATACACCTGATTCTTGGTTCATGAGCATGTCGGCAACTGCTGTTTTTAGGTTATTGATTTCATTCCGATTGTGTTTTATGTTCAGCTGTAGATCATCCAGTTGTTTTTGCATTCGTGATTCGAATGCTTCCAATTGTGCCTGCAGCAGTTCAAACCCAAAACCCGTTGTCGTTGATGCAGCTCGCGGTTCTGCTGTCATAACACTGCCGATCACTGCAACTATTATTACGTAGACGAATTGCATCTTGTAACTCAGAATACTTCGATGAAAATTCCTTTCGTTTGAACTTTTTGCTCCGTTGTCTTCAACAGTTCGTAGATGACTGAATGTTGAACAGATAACGAATGCTAATAAACATTGCTACTGATTTTCCAATCTCGAATCGGTATTTCCAAGATGAGCTCCATTGGTAGCTTTATCAACAAGCGTTAATGGTTTTGAGCAAACATCATTCTCGTTCATTCGGGCAGGGCAGTGGCTGGCAAATTTCTTGAAGCAAAGAACCAAACGCTATAAAAATGCATAAGGAATGGTTTTATTTAATCCAAATATTGAAAATTGATAGCAACTGCATTCGGCTCCTTGGCACATTCATTGAGGGTCTTCGTGAAAAAACTATTCATCTCAAACTTGTTCAAATTTATCACAATTAAATAATAAAAACTAGAGATTCCTACCGCTTACCAGTTATTTAATACTTATACTGTACTGTAAATTTGTTAACACATCAAAAGAAGTAAAAAGATTTCTTAATAATTATAAGTTGATAGTAATAAGTTTTATAGAATCCAAGAGTTTACAACTCCTTATTGCTCAAAACTTTAAAAAGGGAAAAAAATTGAATTCATCTCAAAATTTTAAATTTTATTAAGTTGATATACATTTTTCAATAAAAGGTGAAGTATATGCTAAATTTTCAACGAATAATTCCAAATATATTTTTTTTATTTGGCTGTTTACGTCAAGAAGTTTGAAAACCACTGGACTCAGGCAATCAGTGATTAACTGATTAAAGGCCAGAGTTTAACTGCTAATGCATGTAATATTTAAAATTCGTCAAAAAAACTGCAGTCAATCATTTGTCGTCAATTCATTCATTGCCATAATTTGTAGTTTAATTGCAGTGAACTCAACAATAACTGAGAGTGATAAGAATTGTTTCAATATTGAAAACAGTGCAAATAACTATTTTTAGTATGAACCTATCTACTCAGCCACGCCTAATATAATCTAGTTTGCAATAATTGTAAGTCAATTTTAAATTATGATTAAGCCAAAAGGTTTCAAATCATTAGTTGAATGTTTTTAAAGTGAATATGTGAATATATGATAAGTGAAGTGTATAATAATAAAAATGTTTTTTTTAAACTATGTATTGATTATTTCAAATAACTGCCATCTTGAACATTTATTGTTAGTCACAACAAACCTACACAAAGTATAACAAATATTACACCATCCGTTTTTGTAAGAATTCTTGGATTCTATTACATTCGTTGTTATTTTTTTACCGATATTTTCTTTTCCTACATGACATCATTTTGATCCCACCAGCGGAGGGTGTAATATTCAATTTGAAACCTTGTCAACTAACCCATCGCAATAAGACCGCGTCAAACTGATGCGTGAGAATTGCCATCAACATCGAACGATTATGCCTAGAGCAATGAGCAGCAAAAACAACTGTAACGAATCTCCAGGTGCCGGACGAAAAAGTGTCAATCGTGTGTCAATCGACGTATGGCTCAATACTACTCCCATGCGTTTCGTATGGTTGGTAATTGGATTAAAACTGAGTGCCAAAAAAAAAAGCAGGGAACGGAATCACATTTTCATAGCACATTTAAACTTCCACTCGTACGAAACCCTAACCTTAGAAACGTGTAACGAAGCAGCGTAATCGATCCATTAGTGACGAGTTGGAACTTTTTGTATAATTATCTAATTTAATTTTACGTTTTTTTGTATCACCACTTTAGCTTACAGGTGGACCGGGATTTTTTGTTAGCCTTTACATTCGACCTCAGCCGAGCCAACTAAGCGACCTAGCTGACTGAAAATGGGCTGTCCTGTTGGTTCAGTAATTGCGTCTAATTTGTATGAAATTCACTTAAAAGGAAATCCATTTCCATGCTACTGTAGGGAATGGAAGTGGTCTGCACGAATAGGAGGTGTGAGAAAAAGGGCGATTCGAGGTAATAAGAAGTTGTAGCATTCCTTATCACACATAGCGCGGCTCTTGGACGGGTTTAACTTGCTATAAGTTTGTGATCTGGAATTTGGTAATGTTTCCATGCGTGAAAGTTTTATATTTTTCTAGCTTTTTACGGATAATTTCATTCCAAAGATTATTTTCCACAGTTTGGTAAAAATCAATGCAACAAAAATTTGGCTATAACTGAAGCGAATTGTTAGCCTTTTTAACACTTTATGATTTTATACAATGATGGTAATAACATTGTAAGCTACCACTACATGTGGTTTCTTATCACGTAAATGAGAACGAAAGGATATTTACTAGAAAATATTTAAATATATATTATGCCTTCAATTGTGATAGGATTGTTAAAATAAACAGTAGCTTTCAAGGGGTTTACATATTCCTTCAAATTACTTAAATCAACTGGGTGAGCGATTTTTAATATGGACTTAGAAATTTACGATGCGTTGAAGCTCTTTACATATTTTTAGTTATTATAAACAACTTGTGGTTATTATATCACTAATTTATGTACACTTTTGAAGACAATGGTTGTTTGCCAATATAGAAATATACTTTTTCATTTAGCCACTGGTTAACTATTAAATTCGGCGCTTTGACAATAATGCAGATCAGATGATGAATCGATTGTCTTCTACCTGCTCAGATAGAAACTATGGAACACAAGTTTGCACATTGCCCCAGGGTATCTTAGTCTAGCGGCATATTGTTACAAGAAATGCTTTAAAACTTTCATTAAACAGTGTTGTTAATTAACTTAATGAACTTTGTTGCAGTTATTTGACACGCACCATTTTAAACGAAACTGAACAAATGTTAACGTAAAAGTGCTAATCGATAGAAACATATTTTTTTAAATTATGCTTTTCAGAATATGGACATTCATTAATAAACCATTAACAAAAAAATCTAAAAAAAAAATAGTGTGAAAGACGAAATTTAGTGTCGTACTGTTTGACAGTATTTATACAAAATTTATAGAAATCCTTTGATGTAAATCTCATTTCACGTCTTGTTCGTAAATTCAACTTCGAACATTTGTTATAAAATTTAAAAGAAAATATTTGAATAAAAACAAATAACCGTACTAATTCATATTGGGTCTCATTTCTGTACAACTTAAAAACGATACAATCTCGCTTGCACTTGCATTACAATCGCCAGAAAGAAATCGTCGATTACAATGCATCACGAATGTCAACGGAATCGTTTACCATCTATTAATCATAAGTCTCCGTTCGGATTTTTTGCTTTTTCACAATCAAAACAATCGCGCATGAAATTCAACCACAAGCCCCGGAAACTATATGCTTTATTTCTGTCAGCGAAACATCATTACTCATCGTACGCTACGCTTGCAAACCATCGGTTCAGCCAGTCGTGGTCGTATTGAGAAGCATGGAACATTTTTGTATGTCCGTCGGTGCCGCTGTTTATGTTTATAATACCGATTGTGCAAGAAAGGCTACTGTCCACGACCCTGTCTGGTGACAGATGTTAGACAAACGAAACATTTTGTTCGCGGTGCAAAAAAAAGAACCTGTACGTAGTGTCCACAATCGTCACGAAAAGTGTATCGTGAAAATTTTACATCAGTTTGCTAAGAGGTTAGTGGGAAATATGCTTACAAAAAAAAAGTTATAAATTATCCTTTCACTGGAGTGGTATGTGAGAAAAACGATGGATTCTGAACTGTATCCTGCTGGTACTCTATACTCCTAAATCGTACATTGATCTTTGGGTGACAACGGGATGCAAACAACAAAAAAAGCTCACTTTCGATGATTCTCAGCATAACTTTACCTCATGTGTTTCATCACGATCCGGGTGGCACGGAGTTTATCCGATCGTCGCCTGCATCGTGCCTGGTGACCTGGTTTATTTATTTATTTATTTGTACCCTGCCTGCCGAGAACTCATCCTCTGCGGATAGGTAATACGTGGGGAAGCAAGGAGGAGGATAATGCGCTACGCTCGAGTGGCAAGCAGCGAAGTGTAATAAAAATACTAAACCCGCTAAAACCTTCGAAAGGATCAAGAGCCCTTCTCGGCGAACGTCTTGTACTGTATACTGGTTTCTTTCGTTTTTCTTATGTGTTGCGCTTCATTTTTTTTTTTGCAGCCTTAACGTTCCCACTTACAGCAACTTGTTTGCACCGGCGCGTAACGTCCACCGTGACGGCACCGTGCACACCGTGCGTTGACGCGTCGTGAGAACTTTGTAAATTGAATTAAAAATCAATCAACCCGAAAGCCCATGAACTCGCCCGGTTTTCCATCGGCTTTTTAAAAGGGGAATGGATTGGAGTGGACGGTCGGGTGTGCAAAAATACGTGACATCGTCCGAAACGTGGAGATGGACGATCAATCTCTGGCGCGTTCCGTTCCGCGAGAAAGGCAAATTAGAAGGGATGGTGTGAAAATAAGAAAACGAAACACAAGCGAACGACGCATGCGGCAGCTCTTGGAGTTGGTGTTGAGTTTTGGGCAAAATAAAAAGAAGAATCAAATGCTTCTGTAGATGGAATACTTAAAAGAGATACAGAAATGCATATAGGAAACCACCCAACATGAGGCCTGTAAATGGTAATGTAGCATATTGCTATTAACCGCTATTAGGAAGAAATAATTAATGATCTGCATTAATTAATTAATTAATTAAACCAAACATAAAAGTCGATTAAAATTATTTTCTACAAAAAGAGATTTGTTTCAACTGAATAATTGGTAAAATTTTTCATATTTCACGGCTTTATAAAATAAACATAAAATACTGATAATTATCACAAACTTTTAAATAATTACAAATAGTTTAAAATTAAATGGATTCATTGTTCCAAAACTTATATGGAAAATTCATTTTCAATTTTAAAGTATAAGTTAGAATTTTCTAACTTTTGATTTTCTTATTATGAGTATAATTTCCCTTCAGTTTTACATTTTTTCATCACGTAGCAAACATTATGAGACGAAATAGAAGAATATAACCAGGAGGCGTCTGCAAACAATGATAAAATTCACAGCCACAGCACCCGTACGAGGAAGACAAATTCGACCGTGACAGTTGCTGCCTCTGCGGCTGCTGTGGCTGTGAAGAAGAAAGTGAGAGGAATCTCTGATGGATGTGTTTCGCGCGTGTGTCAAAGTGTGTGCCTTGCTGCTAACGTGTCATGTTATATGATCACGTACGAGAGTGTGCTCATGTTGGGCATCGTACACTCGACGGCGACACACACACGTGAGAGTTAATCGATGTTGTTGCCGCGGCTTTGGTGGCAAGTTCGCGCGATCGTCGCCGTTGATTGATACGCGTTGCAAGTGAACGGGAAGCGAAAGTGTTTCTTTCTTGCTTGCTGCTATTTGCCTTCCCACCATCTAGGAGAGACGTAGAATGTAACGCCGAATGTGAAGCATCTTGTCGGGACTTTGTAAACAAAATAGCTATCATTTTCAGAGAGAAAATGTGAATGGGCGTGTAGTAAAATTCGGGATTTTTTTACGGTCCGTGTACATAACGCAATGAAATGTAGCGCCAGGTAATGAGAATATACAATAAAAGTAAATTCATCTCGATCCTGCCAGGAGTCGAACCTGGAATCTTCTGATCCGTAGTCAGACGCGTTATCCATTGCGCCACAGGACCGTCTCATAGAAGATGAAGTTTAGAGCAAATATAAAATAAAATAAATGCACATAAAATGATCCAAAATTACCCAACAAAAAAGACTTTGAATACAAAATAGGGTTTTAAGAAAAAAAAGGCATGTTAAGTTCTAGATTTTAGAAATAACTTTTTTTTAATTGCGGCTTATTTTCGACTTATTTGGTTCCAGTTTTGAAATACGAAAAATTTTGTCTACACATTCAGAAAAACAAACTTTGATTGAGAGGTTATCTTTTACGAATAATTTTCTAAAAAATAATATAAATAAACTTTTAGGGGCGGCTTGGTGGTGTAAGTGGTAAACGACGCCGGTTCCACACGACAGGATGGGGAATCAAATCCCATTGGGACACCCCCGTGACTATCCGACTACGTGGTGAAAATAAGTCTAGGAAGCCAGAAATGGACGGCATGTCCTCCAAGGTCGTTAAGCCAAGAAAAAGCTTTAAAATTTTACTAAACTCATTTCGTGAAGCAAATTTGCTTCGATTGATTTGTTTACGGGTTTGAGTTCTTCCACAATGAACTCCATGCATATATTTTGATCATTTCAAATACCTTCTACTGTCGTGAGTAAATTAATCGTTCCGGAACAAAGAAAAACAAATGTTTATTACCATACACAACACGTTCCACTTATCTGGAGATTTTAAAATGTGTTGCCCAGCAAGAATCTGTTTTGCCAAAATTATGCACAAACCTAAAACACCTCTGACTCCGCATCATCCGTGTCATTTAACATTCATGCAAAATCCTGTCCTGTATGGCGATCGAGCCAGGAAGCGAACAACACCTCATTTGAATTACGCCAGCAGCTGCTACTTTGGCGTTTGAATTAAATTTCTTCTCCGTTTCGTAGACGGTTAAACCACTCCCCAAAAACTTTCAAGGTTCCGACGCACGCAGATATGGGTTGTTAGTTCCTCGTTCGGATACGTCCGAACCGAATTCACCCCCAGCTTTGCAATCCTGCAGTTTGTTTCACCTTCATCTAAGCTGGCAGCACGAGTCAGGCTCGGCCGTGCCTTGCCGGAGAGCTTTGGTTGGGTGGACGGCTTACGCCCACCTGTGAACCTGAACTAGTTTTCACCTGATCCGGTCTAGGAAGGAGCGACGCGAGTTTATGCAAAGAACCGAAGGCGTACACGGGAGCAACCTACGAAGGTAAATAGTACTCATTGTTATGGTGCAAGCTAGATCCTTTGGCTGCGGGTGCTTTTTTGTCGATCGTAACGCGGATGATCGAAATCGATCAAAGCATGGGCCCGTGCAAGCATGGAGCGCCAACATTCTCCAGGGTCGTACGAAACGGTTCAAACAGAACCGTGCCCCGTACCACAATCTTCGATCAGTAACTCAAATCATCGTAAAAGCGCGAACGCGCGCGCATACCCTCGAAACATCGTGTTTAGGCGGTTTGCGCGCGGGAACCCATCGGTGCCCAATCGGACTCGATTTACATTTTATCTTGCACGTACGATCGAAGCAATCAAAGTGCTACCGAAAAGTGAAGTAGAAGCGGCACGGTACGAGCAAAACAATCGGTAGCTTGTTGTGAGGTGTTTGAGCAGAAAATGCAATAAAAATAGTTAAACCCCAATCGATCTGAAGGTTGGTAGATTGATCTGAACTCATTTTCTCGTGGAATGGGTCATTCCAGTTGCTTTGCATGGTGTTTATTTGACGAATGTTATATCGATTAATGTATGTGTGTGTTTGCCTTCAGAAAGGACATAGGCATAGAATTAGGATAATATATTAATTTAAATATTTAAATTTAAAGTGCATCTTTTGCAACCGTATATTAGGGAACATGTTTCCCACATTGGGTTGCCGAGACGAAATTCCTGACAGCTTTGCCTTGGATTAACCTCAATTGCACATTCCCGGTCGGACTCAAATGGCATCGTAGGAAATATTTTCCCACACAAAGATGCAAATGCAAGCTGCACGATCGAGTGGTACTTTGGCGAGTTTATTTGCATGGCAGGGAAATCGTAGAGAATGCAGATGGACTTCAGGTATATCCACCCAGAGCGTTGAAATGTTGTGTTATTTCCTCCTAAGTTATTTGTGTCTTGTTATCTACTAGCTCATGTTTTTTTACAAACCGTTAGTGATAGTTATTAACATGAACCATTTATTTGTTTTCAAAATAGAAAATAATACATGCTCTTGGGAGTTCTAATTGATGGGAGGTAAATAAACATGGGCCTTTTATCATTCACATATTTCGCCTCATTTGTCACCTTTTATGCTTATGGTACATTTTCTACGCACTCTTTCCGTTATGCATTGACCAAAAGAATTTACCCGTTTCGTGTTTATCCCCATGCAGTGGACCGCGTGCTGGAAACTGTACTGGCAACGGAACAGAAAACAGCAAGAACAACAAACATACCGTGTACGTCTGCAATAGCACCACGCGATTCGCACTTTCTGCCATGCCATCCATCATCATGAATATCAAAACATTAACCGTAAATTTATTCCAATTTAATTGAATAACGATGAATTTATATATTCACCCACGAATGCAATAAATCAATCTCTGATGCCCGTTCCGTGCATCCTTGAGCTTGCGAGAGTCCGTACGCACGTTATGTGTGAAGGTTTAATTTTTATTTGATTTCATTCTTGAGCATAAAATGACGCTGAATTTCCGCACTTAGTAGCGTTAAAACTGTGATTTTTTTTTATTTATTACAAAAAGATTAAAATTAAATGCATATGTTTGAATGTGATAGAATGGGGAAAGATCTTATTTTATTTCTGTGAGTTAAAATTTTACAAAGAAACCCCTAAGCGTGATACGCAACGAAAAAAATATTTTCGCCTCATTATTTCTTACCGTTCTAAGTGCTGAATCAATCTCTTCGATCTAGAGAGAAAGGCTTCCCACGAACAAACCGCAACCTGGCTGCCGTATTTAACAGTGACAGGCGTTAAAGCACGTCACGCTGAAGTGTGTTGACACTTCACTTCTAGCTTAAACTGCATCGCCCAGCTAGAAGAGTGTCGCCCATCGGTAAAATCACACAAAAGCCGGCAAAAGACCGCGTGTACACACTTTATGGTGCACGCTCGCCCGGGAACAAGTGCAGCATTTGCATTCGAAATGCAAATTGCGTGAGAGTACCGCAGCACGGCTGGTGTATGGTGGGGGGGTTCAAGATTAACGGTTCCCATTAGCGAACATAAAATTTATGATAGGTGTAAGTAAAAGTTGTTGATGAGTGAATACGAATTCAATTGATGAAATGGATGAATTGTGATTTTGTGTATGCGAGAGTGCAGGTATTAAAAGTATGCTCGCAATGGAATGATGAAGAAGTGGACTTTCCATGGGATAGCAAACAGGTGTTAAATGAATAAAGTAACGTAACACACTTAATTTTTATATGTAATTTCCACTATTACTTTTTAGAGCATCATGATTAGGTAATTATTAGGTGACAAATTTTTCATATTTTATAAGGTTGAGCTGTATTTTTTTAGAACTAATTGTATGATACTATTTCTTAACTTTTGTTAAAGTATAGTGAATTAATGCTACCTAACACCAATGCCCTGACCTAACCTTTTCATCTAACATTCCGATAATCCGCGCTACATGATAACTCTCAAATAAAATTGCTAAAGTTTAGGTGTTGTATCTTTGTAATGTGATGGAAGCGACTTTGGCCTTGCTGGTTTAGCGGTTAAACCTTATTACCGAACCTTTTTAAAGTTGTTTTATAGTTAATAAATTCACTTATTAGTTATAACAAAATATAATTTTACAAATTATTATGTTACAGAAAAATCTATATTTGAATTGTTACAAAAATGAAAGAATTTCAAAAAATAAAAAAAAAATTGTTGAGTGTTTATTAGTTTACATTTAATAGTGTAGTACATTGCCTAAATATTTCGGTATTCAATTAATCCCGAGTAAACGAGTAAAGGGGCCCGGTGGTGCATGTGATAAACGGCACCGGTCCACACTTCAGCACGGGGTTCAAATCCCATCCGGATCGTTCCCCCGTAGCAAGGACTGACTATCCGGCTACGTGGTAAAATAAGTCTAGTAAGCCAGAAATGGCCGGCGTGACCTGTAAGGTCGTTAAGCCAAGAAGAAGAAGACATTACCTAAATATTTCGGTATTCAAATGACAGATCAGAGTAAAGGGGCCCGGTGGTGTATGTGATAAACGGCGCCGGTCCACACTTCAGGACCGGGTTCAAATCCCATCCGGACCGACCCCCATATCAAGGACTGACTTTCCGACTACGTAGTAAAAATAAGTCTAGTAAGCTAGAAATGGCCGGTGTGACCGGTAAGGTCGTTAAAAGCCAAGAAGAGATAGATCAGGGTAAAAACTAAGCAATAGTTGAGCTGATAATCCTACATGGCACTAAATCTTTGTTGAATGGAGAGCTATTAAAAATTATGACAAAATTAAAATCATACAAATTAGATTGCTCCAATGTTGGAAATTTAACAAAGAAAATAAAAAAAATTAATTAGTATTATTTAGTTGTGTGCGAATTGGAAACATTAAGTAAAACTAAAAGTAAAAAAAAAATGTACAAATATAACCAATGTGTTAACTGAAGTGATGACACTAGAGCAACGATAATATACATACAATATAATAATATAAAATAAAAAGTAAAATCCACCCACACAGATAATCGAGTAGCATCCTTGTCATATAGTGAAAACCGGCAAAGCATTTGGTGCTCTGAAATCTGGAACATCGAGAGTTATTCAACATAAAGGAATGAGGTCAATAGCTACAGGAATTTCGATAGCAGATATACATTCTAGATTTCAACGTTCGCCGAGACGATCTAAATTAAAAAATAATATACTTAGGGCGGCGGCCCGATGGTGTATGTGATAAACGGCGCCGGTTCTACACGACAGGACCGGGGATCACATTCTATCCCAACCATCCCCCGTAACAAGGACTGAATATTCGGCTGAATGGTAAAAATAAGTCTAGTAAGCCAGAAATGGACGGCGTAACCTGTAAGGTCGTTAAAAGCCAAGAAGAGAGAGAATACATATACTTAGGAGTATAAATTAACAAGACCAAAAATAAAATGTATTACTTAGCAACGGAAATAATAAAAAAATAATTACGAATACTTTTTATGCAATATTTTATACATTCGCGCCATACTGCTTTATCAACATTGTTGTTGTCCCATTTGGAACTTGTGTAAATGACTTCTAATTTATCCCTGCATTCCATTGGTCGCTCTTTGATCGGACCTGCCCAAATTGATGCAGGTCAGGTGCTAACTGAGCGGTCGAGCAATCTTTCTTACTTCTCTTCGTGCCAGGCTTAAGAAAAAAACCCGAAGCCGAAGGAAAGGATCACTGATCGAGATTCGCGTCAGGTTATTTTGTCAATTTAAGATTGGCAGCCCAACACCGAATCCGGACTGGTACATGCTTTGATCGACAGTTTAATTTACTGGAGAATGCAATTGGAACGAAGACAGCATTTGGCCGTATACTTCGCAAACTGTCGCATTTTATTTCAACTGCAAAAAACACACACACACACACGTAGCTATACAATAGAGTGCTCTGAAGTGCCACCGACGTCGAGCGCTTGAAAGTAGCCGCCACTGCCGCAACCATCAACGCACGCAGCCACATTTGATCGGTGACCAGACTCGACCGGTTGTTGTTTCTTTCCCTTCCAATTTCTTTGAATCCTTCTGCTCGTACTTGTTTGGGTGCCCTTTGGCGGCATGAAAATGTGCGACTTCTGTCCGTCACGTCCGAGGGTAGGGAAGGAACTCTAAGACCAGCCCGAGTAACCTCGTCCCAGAACGAGACATTAAATAGATTGTGGCGAATGTGTGTTTGCCTTCCCTTTCTACGCAGCATCAAGCGCATTCTGGTCTACACTTGACCGGCATCCACGGTACGTACTCGAAGTGATGGAGCCCCTCGTTAGCCCTCAAGGGTAGGGTTGCCAGGGGAAAAGGTTCGAACTCACCGCCCATTCACGGCGTCCGCAACCTGCAGAGGTCATACGCACATGTGGCAAACACATGTGTCTCCTTTTTGAAATCATTTTGCGCTAATGAAGCGGACCCACACTGTGCAATGGGTCACGAGCAAGCAAGAACACTCGGTTCCCATTCCCTTAAGCCACCCTGCTAGCCGGCTACCCATTCTCAAACACAATCGCAATGACGCGGTGACAACAATTAAGTGTACAGTCGTCGGCAGGTTGGTTCCACCGGTGCCGGCGGTTGGTCGCTAGCTTTTTGTTTAGTTTTTTGACTGGCGCAAAACGAATTGGTCACCACGCGAATGGCAATTTAATTGAAAGGACACGAACATTGATCCGGAATCGATTGGAGTTTTGAAGGGTGAAAAGGACGCAGGGGATCGTGTTTGGTCAGTGTCTGTGGGTTTTTGGTTGCTTGTGTGAGTACGCAATTGTGACCGGATTAACTTTCACCTACACGAGGGACAGTTTCTGCGACTGCGGTTCGTTTGAATTCCCTTTGAATCGGCTGCTGCCATTTCACCTTGACAGTTGGGGAATGGTTTTGTGGGTGAGAAATTCGTGAACTAGCTGAAGGGGTTCGAAATGGTCAAATTGAAATTCAATCGATTGCTGAGATTGTAATTGCGAAAGCCACAAACGCCTGTACTGCTGGGTGTGAAATAAAAGAATAACAAATGGGAGTAAGAAGGTTTCTGCTAGAGTAGCAATAGGTAGTGCTACAGGTAGGTATGTTGAATAACAATAATTCCAAAAGATAATTAGATTTATTTATTTATTACGCACCGTCTCGCACTGTGAACTGTAACTCGTAAAAGAGGAAATACTTTCAGAATCAAGTCCTTAAAACTAATATCGAATTGGAATCGAATCTAAAGTTTTTGAATGATAAAATGTCATAATTTAAGTGACCAATTTAAACTTTCGTTTAAAATACAATGATTCTTGTTTACTATGTCGCCAGTTTTAATTTTTTACATCATAAGCAATGAAAAATAAGGAAGTTATAATTATTTTCATTTTGTTCTTGTGCTTTCAGGTATTCTTCCCGATCAATCAATCCCGATTCTTTTCGTGGATACCCTTAGAAAAGTCAAACTAACTTTCTACGTGGTAAAAATAACTTTTTTGAAAACGAGATACGGCAGGTAGTAGGTCGTTATGCTGAGTAAAATCACTGAAAATATTAACTTATTTATTTGAATTACTTTTGTTATACGTAAAAAAGGGCCAGATTATAAAGCACTAATAAATTTTAAATTAAAAAATTAAAGAACATAAATACTCAAGTACTTGACTACGACAACATTTTGTTAGGTTAACTTGAAGAAGGGCATAGAACTGAAAAACTTTAGATTTATTTGATTATAAAAGCATTTAAACTTTTAAAATGTTTTCACGGCTTTTTTATTTTACTTTGTCCGTTTAGTTATGTTTCCTCACGAACTCACGAATTTCGTAACTAACACCAATCCGTAAGAGCATAGCTGGGTGATCCGGTTGCTCCCTTACAAGACATTAAGTTATGTATTGTTGAAAATATAAATAAAATATCACCTTACACCAGACGAGCACTGTACCTGGAAGCAATCGAATTAACCCCGTTTGATCCCGGTGAGGTTGTCACATTATTAAAATTACACCACACCCCTTTGGCTGGAGGGACTGTAAGGGTACAGGGTGTCAGTACCTGCTGCTGTTAACCTCCTATTGTTTCTGCTGACTTGCATGTTCAACCTCGGAGTGGTTTTTGAGCGAGAGACCCCCATTCCGGTCATTGAGTGAACGAGCTTCGAATCGCTATACGGTATGTCCAGCCGCAAATCGGGATCAAAGGATTGAAGGAGATACGGACGGTAAATTTACATTCGATCGAAACCCTCCCGTAGTCACCTGAGATAGTGATTGCCGGGCCACATGTATCAGCGTGTTTGCATGCACCCGTGCAGGGTCTAAGGGTCCAATCGATCGATGCAATTGTTCCGAGTGTGTTTGCATTCGTTCCATTCCGCTCGTGTGGTGATTTGCGTCCGCACGTATGTGGGTACCCTCGATGCGGGTGAACCGAACCCTGCCGGGCAAGAGGTCGACTAGGAACAGATTGCTTTGTCACCCCGGTAGCCACGATCGTTCGAAAACCCCCCGGAGCTTGGGAGATGCGCATGATAAAGCGTGTGTATCGATGGTGTTACGGGACGGTCGTGTATTAAACCAGCAGCACACGAGCAATCCTCCAGTAAAAGATCCACTATTTGCATCGGTTTCGCTTTGCTGAAGATGCTGAAGTGGTTGATACGGAGACAAATCACAGCATGAATGTATGGTGGGAGCGCTAGGTGTCATGCTAGCACAATGGCACAATTGTGGCAGGTTGTCGCCATGAAATTGTATATTTACATAAGGTCTTGAACGTTCATTAGTGTATAATTTTTTATAGGAGCTTACAGAGTAGTAATAGAAAAATTGGAGATGATTGTGATTTAGTAGAATGAAACAGTGTAAATGTTTTTAAAACTTCTTTTGTTTATAACGAATATCACACTTAAGCGTCCTAACGCGCTAATATACTTAATGCGGAACACTTCATTTCCACCAACTGTAGAAAAAAATGCATTATTGAATCGGATAGAGAACATCGACAGGGCGCCATTTACAGCCTCAAGTGTGGATGGCAATTAGAAGCAGTCTTAGCTCCGGTTTAGTGTTGGGGAACTACATTCCCCACAAGCGACCCATGCTCATGTGGTTCACGCGGGCATGCATGCTGGTATTCGCTTCCGTTTCGGTTTGCACAATTATTTATAATTTTATTCGTAATCAATAAAACATGGACGCTCGTTCCAGACCGCGTCCAGTCACGGTGCGGAAAGACAATAAATCCAGTTCATATCCACCGACTGACCGGTTGAGGTGCCTGGCCGAGAACAAGCACAGCGTGAATGGGACAACAGTTTTACTTTGGAGGTTAAATTGTGAACAAATGTAATGTGTCTATGGTGCAACGTGCTGGGCATGAAAGGTGATACATACTAGTGAAAGGCAAAGAAAGCATCGAATCTTGGATACGATTGCGTTTAATATTCTACGTATGCAAATAAACCTACAAGCTCACGAATTATTCGAACGTGTCGCTTGTCTAAAGTCACACGTGAGTACACATTTTGTCGCGGAAAATCGATAATAGCATGCATACATTGGACCAATTATTGGACAAACACATCAGTGTTCTCCTGAGGAGCATAGATTGTTTGTTTTGACATTATTTATTAAATTTAATGCATAAGAGACATTTTTCGTTAGCTGCACATTTTGTAATATCTCTAATGAATGTTTCTTCCTTTTGGCATTTGACATTGCAATCTCAGAAGGTCGTTGGAGATCCTATTTATGTTTACCAAACAAAATATTTGAATCACTTTTTTTCTGGGAATCTGGGAATCCGTATTGTTTTCATAAAGATAAGTTTACTGAAAATTAAATAAATATCAAGTTTAAAATTGTTTTATGCATTTTAAATTGATCAATATAATCAGCGGCTCCAGACTCCCAGGACAGATTTTCCCCTGAAGCAAGGAGTGGTAAATTAAGTCTAGTAATTCTTATAATAATTAATGTACATATTCTTAAGGTCTTTAGTTATTTTTGGTTTTAAGATTTTGGTTAAGACCAAAAGATTTTGGACGTTAAGATTTTGATTTTGAAAAATTTATTTTTTGGGCTAAGTATTTCACAAATGAAAGATTTTTTTATGTTTTTTTTCTGTTATGCTAATGTACATTCCTTCACAAATTTATCTGCACATTCGATGGCATCTCAATGAGACCTACTTCAGCTGAAAACGGCGATCACATACTTACACACGAGTGGTTAATAAATTGTACGTTACGCGATTCCGCGAGGAACGTCGCATTCTTCCGATTCGCACCATAATACACCACCGAGTGTTTTTGCCACCTTCCCCAAAAGCGTCCTAGTCTTCCCAAGCACGACCCGAGGGCTTACCTCTTCCCAAAAAACCGGTTTTGTAAACGGGAACCACCCAGCAGTGAACTGTGATATTTTACAGTTTATTGCTTTATTCGACATTGATGCCACGATAACAGGCAATTATCGGCCAATGTTTATAGCTGGCAGCATGATTTATTCGCGATGGGAAGTGTTTAACTTAAAAAGAAAGAAAAAGCACTCGCATCCCTCGACTAGGAGAAGCGATCGCGCATCATACCTGGCAATGGTGTATTGTGCTGGGATTTAGGTTAACATTTCAGCAAATCAAATTCAAACGAGATACAAACACATACAGGTTGTCTTTCGCCGATAAAAGACGATATAACGCGGGCAAAGCATCACCACGGAAGAGCAACGGTGTGCTGTTGTGCTCCAAATCAAACCGTCCAGTATGTTCATGCGATCCCGATCAGCTGTGACTGGCTGTGTAATGGCTCGCGGGCAAACCAGACGACCTTCAGATCGCGTCGAACTGCGATAGTCAGCCAGCACCGGGAGCAATTTTTGGCAGTCCGTCGTAACGGACCGCCACTTAAGAGTATCGGCGCGTCGCCTGCGGGTTTGACTGAGATCGGTGAATGTGTTCAGGGGTTATTTTGTTGGGAAAGGAAGCGGCACGAGAGTTTAGAGTGCGACCGGAGAGAAGTGATTTTCATAATTTGATCATCGTCTGTGAGGGTCGTCCTTTTTTGGGGGACATTCGCGTGGGTCAAGCGAGTGGATAGGCCGTAAGACAACGGTGAAATCTGTTTAACATATAGTTAGCAGTGAACGATATGCTCTTTGAACTCATTATGTGTTTCTTTTTGTGGTATTTGGCAAGTTACAATTTAATTCCATTTCCATTTTATCCTTGTTTATTCATGTTCAGATATTACTTATTTCTTCCAGATAGTTTTTGTTTTTTAGTTAACATGCTGTGTAAAATTTTATTTTATTACATTTTTATAACATTTTATAAAACATTTTTACACTCTTGCTAAATGCAAAATTGATATTTTAAAATTGTTTTTTTTTTATATAAGAATGCATTTTTTTAATTTTCAATTTTATTTATAAAAATAGATCGAAATATAAAAACATTAGATTGGGAATGATTTTTTTTGGACAAAAGAATGACGAGAGAAAAAACCATTTTTTTAAATCTTCATATAAGTACTGTAGTTTTTCATGCAATTTCCATAAAACCGTATATATTGTTTATTGCTGCCAACTTAAATATAAAAGCAGATGACGCTTATATGTATGTACACAAGGATTCTTGATGTAGGAGACACTAGGTAGATAGGAGGAAGCATCTTATACATTAAGAATATTGTACTTTTAAGGTGTTTCTAAAATGAAATTGCTTCATCCATATTCATATTCACATTCTTGTTAAAGGGTACCTTCAAAACACCGTGGTATAATTTATTGAGCCATAATATTCTTTGAAATATTCAGGTTCATGTTCAGCATAATTAATTATCTAGTGCACTTTCGGTATAGTCAGTACTATAGTCATACATCAATAATCATCAATAATAATTCCGTTTTTCGGAGCACCACTACTTTGAAGTTAGCCAGATCTATTGAGCCTCAATATTTGAAATCAAGCTTCTGTGTTCTAGTACAAGGTAATTTAATGTAACTTGCACGCATTAATGTCTCAAATAAACTTTGCTTTTCAAAACTATCAAGAAAAAATTAAATTAATTCTTATCACCTGCATTCAAATTGGTTGACAACTTAACTAAAACGTATTTCCAAAATGTACAAAATATGTACCTACATGAAATAAGTTTAAAAATATGTAATACCTCGTGCATAAAAAGCAATTTGTCAATCAAATTGTTCAATTTACAACATTCACAATTCTGTTTCCTCTGCCGTAAGCATAAACTTCCGGTAACTACACTCCCAGCACACACACTACCCATCCTCAGTGATGGAGGTCACGACCAAAGTATGGCACCCCATCGAACCGTCCCCGTGGGCACTTGGACGAAATTTAACTTCAGTGCCAGGGTTGCGGCACTTCCGAAGGCGATCGCGACCACCATTCCGGTACTTATCGACCACGATATAACCACCCTCGAGAACAGGCACGCACCGGTTCGATTCGTAAACTGCCAACGGCACCTTGCAACCATGACCTCGATCGTGTCTCACAGCAGTGACGCCCGCCGAAGGAACAAACTACAACGTCGGGGCAATTGTACAACTGCTCTTTTACACCATCCCCCTTTTGTCAGAGCTACCCCGACCGTGAGACGGCAAATTTTTGGCTCCAAAGAATCTAAAGAACGATTCATTTTCCTTATCGCCCGAATTAGATCGCACAGGTTTGGTGTGAATGCAAGGGGAATAGTGGTAGTTTTGTTTGCTGTCCTGCGATTCAACTTATAATTGAGCTGTTTTGTTTGGTGGGACGAAATGGTGACGAATTATGATTAGCAGCTGCTGTTCGGAAGGTACATATTGCAAACACAAAAGAACACGGTACACAATTTCGGTACCAGAAATGAGCTACCGAAATTTGCCACCACAACGCAAACAGCGAACAAGATTCAGTAACTTGTGATCGATCATGCTTGTTAGCGTAAAAGGAAATTGGGGCGGTGTTGTGTTTGATGCGTAACTATGATCGAGACTTACCTCTTTCGCAGACAGAGGGTCATTGCCAAGTCCATTCTGAAAGAAAAAGAAAATATAAATTTTAAAAAATTGTACTGTTACAATAGTAACCTAAACCGTCCCGTTTGGAATATAGATTTCATTATAATTTATTGTAATGGGTTCTAGCGCGACCATAGTTCGCGGCAACCGGAAAAGCCTTGTACTTTATGTAGCGGGAAATGAAAATTTTCATCCGACACGTTCGCTCCAATCGATCACAACGGAACCGATTAACACTGGACCATCTGTATTGATTACGTGCTCGCAAGCTTTCGGCTAGGCGGTCTAGTTTGCGAGGTTGCAAGATTAAATTTATTCATCCGCTCCTGCAGGGTGCGTGCGTACGATTTCTTGCTGGCTATCGTTTCGATCGTTTGTTTCGCGTTCGAATGGGACTATCTATCAATGATTATAATTGGTAGAAACGGCTTTGAAGAGAGAGAGAGAAAGAAATAAGCAAATCAACGGCGTTGCAGAAGGGGTTAGACTATTAATTTAATCGAGAGTGTATAAATTGTGCAACCGGTGTCTTTTCATGGCCGTCAGAATGCAAATTTATTGGCATAAATATTCAAAATAAAAGATTCAATTAATTTTCCATCAAGCAGTTTGAGTGGCATTTTGTGAAGAAGAAAATTGGCTTTGGAAGCAATTATAAAAACGAAAACTTTTGGAGTATTTGCATAAAAATTTTAATTGAACCAATCCACAGAGAGCTGCATTAAATGAAAATCATGAAGTATCAGAAGATTTCAAACAAACATTCACGTGGGAAAATTAAAGTGAACCTTTGATATACGATCGATCATTACGCTTATTTGAATGACCCAAAACAAAATCGTAGGGTCAAAGAAAAGGTTAGCCCCAATAGAACATCCAACCTTTATCTAATTATAGTAATTTACAACGATAATGTAGTACTATACAGGCGTTTGTTACGATTCGCACAGTAACTCTACAATACTTCTTCCCACGACCTTGGGCGAACCGTCAATGTTTGACAGAGTTGAGCTTTTCGGATCATGTAATGATTACTTCACGGTTCGGTTTGTTCGCGAATCCGTTAAACCTGTCAATTATTTCAGCCAGCCACACCAAGCACAAACAAAGCTGAACCAATTCGGGAAGCTGACCCACCGAAACTGAAACGGTTTTGTTTTGTGCGAAAATCACGTCCAACGTTTCGGTCGAACTTGAACTTGAAGCTTTGCAACGAAATCTCACGGATGTGGGAAGTTTCGCCCAAGGGGTTCGCCTCCTTTTTCCAGGGTCGGATCATTTTAGCGAAGGATGATAAATCGTGCCCGCCTGTCTAATGTCTTTATTATGATGTGTGATTTTTTTTTCTATAGCGTTCTTTCTCTCTCCGCCAGTCTCTCGGTTCGTTAGTTGAAATATCCAGTGCTAAAAAGTCAGGAAAGAGTATCTTATAATTTGCACCTAACAATCATATGACCCTATCGATCCGAGTGCCGATGGTGTATTATAGATTACAAAGAGTTATCTACATCATTTTGAGAACGTTTCACGCGTCCAGAAGCTTAATTGGATACATGAAACGAATTAACCTCCTGTGCCAAATTGGATGTTTTTTTTTATCTACCAAACCAGGAAGAGTGCACAGCGTTGTGCGAACATTGGATATGGTTTTTTCCCCTTCTTCTCTCTGCAGGTTTATTTAGTTTTCGTCCATTTGTTGCTCCATCATGGTGACAAGACTCTCCCGCCTTTATCCCGCCGACATACGAGGAATCGCCAAACACACCTGAGAGTGAATGATTGATGTCCAAACCCTCGCCCTCCATTCTCCTACTTCACTAGGGTTATCCACTTTTGGGTGGGTAAATGTGTCCGAATGTTAAAGGCGTTACAGTGCAGTGAATGAAGATAAAATAAAAAGGAAACGAAAGACTTGCGCAGAGGCAAAGACACGAACCTTCACTGACGGCACGGTGCGGACTCTAATCGATTTGCGAGGGGTGCAACACCAGACAAATCCGAACCTCGTTCATATCTAGAAATGGAGCAAGGACAAGCGCAAAGAGTTAGAATGGGCCATTCTCCGGAACAGAGATAGGAACCATAATCTAGAACCTCCCGTAAGCATGAAGAATGAATGGAGTGACATTGTTCTGAGCGCCCGAGACACAATGCACCGCGATACGTCTCGAGATACAGAAGGGAGGTTGAGAATTTTATGTTCCGCTCACGATTCGTGCCGTGTTTGATTTCGTAACGATTTGTCATTAAAACTGACGTTTCTCATTATGTCCCGCTTATGTCCATTAGGTCGTTCACGAGGGCATGAGGGCCGACTGTTCGGTGTGTTTCGTTTTTTGTTTTTATTTATTTTTACTAGATCCTTCCCAAGGTACATTGCCCTTCGCTTTGCAGAAGGGTTTACAAGGAAGGCGTTTCGAGTCGAACCCGAAACGGTGCGAAGAAAACGATATCGGTTTTTGAGGCCCGTTCGCTTAACCTTTCATAACGAGTGTCCGGGTGGAATTTTCCGAAATTCTTCCGTATAGGTCACGGTCTCTTATCAGCATCGGTATCTGCCGACAAATGGAACACCAGTCCTGCAAGGATTGGAGTTTGCCACTCACCCAGCATAATTAAAGAATAAAAATGCGTGACCACCATACGCGGTCCCATGACGAGGCCTGATCCGCTTGATGAGGCGTGCTTTTATTGCATCATTACGTACGGTTTCCCCTTTTTGTTTCTTACTACCGACACTACCAGCGGCATTGTGTTAGCTCTTAGAGTTGATTAATTGGTGGTTGCCAAGATGCACTTTATGCAGCTGACATTGGATCCGCTACAGTTTTGCGACAAAAGAACAACGATGGAAACAAAAAAAAGAACAAACCATGATTCAAAATCAACATGCATCCAAATCAGGCTGAAACGACTCATTTACTAACAGCTGTACCTGCCTTGAACGGTTTTGTTGGATCTGTGTGGTGGAACCCCCGTGTAGAAGACCATTTCTGTGTTTATCGTGTCGTTTAAGGTTCGCTTCCACATGTCGGTATGATTATTTGTGCAGCGTTTTTGCAAATTAATCCAAAACCCCCGTACAAACATGCATGAGCTTTTATTCGTTTGCCCCCGAACACAATGGTCACTTTAAATTTACTTGTGCCACTGCTTATAGTTTACCATTCTACTGGAGGTGGTACTGGAGGTACCAAACAAAAAAAAAGCTTGAACATAATCTTAACTCCACTGCTTAAGCTACTCCATACAACACTGCTGGAAGCGATAAAAGGTAACCACCAGCTTGCGAAGAAATTGGCAAACTGGCAACCCCCGAAACAACACTATCAGTGACTAAAACCGCGGGAGTATCCCTTTTCCTACCGGGCAGCTTCGGCAGCCCCAAAGCATTTATCATGTTTCGCGCATTAAAAGCACATTAATCAACCGCTTAACAATATGTTTGCAGCCTTAATTACCTAATTAAAGCGCGCTCGTGAAGCGAAAGGAGCAGCTCACCTGGGAATGGGCGTGCTGGATGCTGGAAGTTGCGTGTGTGTTTGGATGTTTTGGGTCAAAAGAGATTTGCCGGCTACAGTTTGATTTGGAAGGGTGTGTGTGTACATTGTATATTATTGAGTACTTTTTCTGCATGATTAACTGTAAGGCACTCTCCTAGGCCTCGATTTGCTTGAAAAAAAAAACGTTTGTTATGATAATGATTATAAAAATATTGTATTTTAAGAGGATTGTCCGTCTAATTGGATGGACCTTTTATTCGATGCAGGCATAACGATAAAAAGGTTGATTGTGTGTATGAAGATATGAAAAGAAATGGTAACGATTTCTTCAAGCTCATTCTGTTATACGAGTATAATTTTGTTTCTCGAAATCGTGTCATTATCGCAAAATATAAGACAATTCTTAGCAATGAAAATGGATTAAAATTTATTCATTTGAATCATCGCAAGCATACGCACTACAATCGCTTTGATATAGTTTGGCAGCTGCTTTTTCAAACAATGTATTAAAAAACACGTTGTTGACATTATTTCTCTGGTTGAAGAACTACCAACACTGAGTGAAATATTTTTTTGCACATTCTTTTGACTAATGATTTTCCGACCATAATTTGTCATTATGTAGCTGTAGCCAAAATGAGCCCGAACGAAACTAATGAAGCTCAGACACAAAAAAAAATCAGTGAGAAATACAAGAAGTAGAAAAGCAAGTAACCACCGTGTTGAGAAAGAAAGATCGCTTTAAAAATATATTAAAATTACAAAAAAATTTATTCTCTCAAAACAAACCTTTTGCCAAGACTTGACGACGTAATGATAAAGTCTCCACAGGTCAGTTCGTAATGATTAAAAACAAATTAAGTAACACGGGAGTTTTGGACAGGGAGATCTTTATCCATGTGTACGGTGTGTAATCCTTGTGCTTGAATGGTGTCATTCGGTGATTACATCCGGTGAACAGTGTTCGACACCAGACCCAGACTCCGGAAGTGAAAGGTCACGCGTTTTCGGGGTGTCGATGGGCGTACAAATCGCCTGTTTTATGATCGTCACCTGCAGCAGAGTGTTGATGGGAAGCTGCAGCATTAGATGAGAAAAACCGCAACTCCTCGACCATTGATTGATTGTTTTGAGTATAATGTGCGTGCTGGAAATGACAGTAGCGCCGATGTAACATAATTACAGGTGACGTTTATCTATTTTCTACTTTTTTACGTGCATAAGTATCCTCACGAATCGTTTAAAAAAACTCACAATAGTTTATTTATTTTTGCTTTGGATAAAAATTTCAACAGAACATAGACAAAAAATTGCATCTTCATCCCTAACTGTCCTGTAGTTGGCCCTTGGATCAGTTTAAATATAAACATAAAAATCAGTCTAAAAAGACGAGTAGAAAAATTACCATCCTACGCTGGTTTGTCGTGTAAACGCAGCGAAATGGTATGCGTTAGTTTTTCTACATTGTTTTAACACTCGCTTCGCCCTCTCTACCAACATCACTAACGAACACGTCGATCATTCCGAAAGACATTAGTTAATTGCTCAAACACAACCTGCGCATTACTATTGCAGTGCAGCAGCGTTACCATAAAGATGCACGGTAGGTTACTTTTTTATCATACCACACCGGGGCCCATTGCCTGTAAGCGACCCGTCATCGTCTGTCCGGGTTCTCCATGCGGGCCAGGCCACTAACATTCCACCTTCGTTCACCTGTCCATATTACCATACGCGAATGGTGACCACGCTTTTTTTGCTGCAGCATTCCCTAGCATCGTTGGTTGGCAGCAATTTGCAAATCGCAAACATATTAGTCCCGGAGCCCCAAATCCAGTCATGATCTCGCGATACCGGTGTGCAAATGGTGTAATGATATTCACGGCATTTTTCGCAATTGGAAAACGGTGAAAAACCAATTTGGTGTCGCTGTCCATTTAAGCGTACGGCCTCTCCCATGTGACGGCAAGCGTCTGCGTAAGCTAGTTTGGCACAGATGCGAGATGCGACAGAGGATGCGTAAAGTGCGCGAACAGCAAACATGCGTACAATTTTTCGTATTCCATTGATCGTTCGATCAGCTGTCCTGTTCGTGCCGCAAAACGAGCTCATCCTGTTTTATAGCTGAGCATTAGCAAGATGTTCCGTATGTACAATTTATTTTCACAAATCAGTCTTGCTTTATACTGCAGGCGTCGTTTCAAGTCGTCTGGTGTAGCGTTTTTGTTGCAGCTTCAAAAACCCTAGACTTGAATGCAACCGTAAGCGAGGAAAAAAGTTTTGCATACGTTTCGATAGGAAGCGACGCAGAACAAGAAACACATTTATCGTTGAACCGATCGTCAACAACTCTCGTCTCGTCTCGAAATCCATTTCGTGATTTGTTTCACCTTTTTTTCAATGCGTGTATCTACAAGAATGGCAACAGCTGGGAAAACTCGATTCAACCCATGGGGAACAAACAGTTGGGCGGACAGCGTACGGTACGTTTCAAGCGATTCACAGCGAGGAAGACGTACGTATATTTCATCCACAGGGACATAAATTATACCGGGTAATATGTTTTATGGGCGGTAGTAGGCAGCTTTATTTTTTCCTGCCAGCATCCCAGTACGGCGTCGAGGAATTGGCAATGTATTGATTGAGGAAAAGGATCAACGGTACAAGTTTTTTTTTCGAAGGATTAATGATGCAAATATCGCATTCATGTGTGTGTTTTTTTTTCTTATGTATTTCGATCAATGCCAGGCGATTTGAATAATATTAGACGCATAAAATTCTATTACATATCAACGGTAATGTTTGATGCGATTTATGGCGAAGGAAACGTCCCGCTATTTGATTGCTGAAATTTTGCTATGCACAGATAATAAAAAAACAATATTTATTTCAAGCTAATTTATTCTTGAATTACTAGAACGAAACATCAATATTTATAAGAATAAGTAAAAACCCGTTTATTGCAAAAGTAAAAATCATATAAATAAAATCGGCATAATCAAGGAGAAAATGGGTTGCGAAAATTATACACACGTCAGCCTTTTTTCAGGTTGACAATATGGATGAAAGGCATAGTAATTAATTATAATTTCAAAAAAAAATTTGTACAATAGAAAAAAGTACCAATCACACATCACAGCACATGATAAAGATCACATTGCATGATGTAGAAAAACTCATTTAAAATTATCAATCATTTGCAAACCATTTTCAAGACACAATCTAATAGACACCCAAAATATGCTCGACACTGCCAACGTAAAGTATCTTCAGTAAACAAGCTGGAATATTATTCAACTTGCTTGTAACAGACAGCATCTTGCACTATACGGAACATAAGAATGTTGTTCAGTAGAAGCAGCACTGCATTCGGAGAAGTGGACGGGATGTCTGACGGAAGCTGCTATGAGGTAGTCATAGGATCGTGTGGAGTTGGTATCGGATGAAATAGGTGAGAAGAATATTAATCATTGCACCAAGCATGAACCAGACAGTGCATAACGTTGCGTTTGTAAATCTTGAAAATAAATATTTTCTCTTGAATTATGTTCGCAAGCAACTGATATCGCTGGGATCAGGTAAGCTAGCTGGAATCATTTATTTGGAAAATAACACTTTAAGTACAACTTCTATTTTCTTCATATTTGACTTTCACACCGAGAATATTGCATAAAAAATATTTGGTCTAACAACAGGTCAACACTGGCTGTGTTCATAAACGAAATAAAAAATTAAAATTTTAAGCTAAATTAATCGTTTGATCAATATGTTAAAAACTATGCAGGTTTAGATAAAACAGAATGAATTTTACACAAAGATTTTCGAAAACGAGCCATATGGTCCTACTGTGTCGTAATGATCTTCATCAGTACTATCATCATCATCATAATCAGCAACCATCTGCGAAATGGATTATAATCTGGAACCAAAAGATCACTGAGATTAAGAATTTGTATGCTCGTAAACCACATTCCATCTTTGCTCGTGTTAATCGTTATTAATACAATCATCAGCATATCAATAACACTTTGCTCCCGCAGCGAGGCTTACCGTGCTTAAACACTCCCGCCCTCGTACTCATAGCCATTTTTCTGTAATTCACAAATCTGCAAATCCATCCATCCAACAAAACCATGCGGTACCGAAACCGGACCACCAGGAGGACCACCGGACGAAAAGTGTCCATATCGGGAAAGGTGTTCATGTTAGCACCACATTTATCAAGCCCGGAGGGTACTCGCATCGTTGTCAGCGTCAGCTTCGAAGCAGGGGCCGGAGCAGTATGGAAATAAGTCAACAACAAATTGACTCTAAAAGCCTACCGCTGCCTCTTGGAACACTGCCCCGGACCGTTGCCGGCCCCTGAAGCGATGCTTACCGGATCGAGTGAATTAAATGCGCGGCTAACGGTTAACCACTCCGAAGACCAACATTCAGACGGATTCCTTCTGGTCGGTGAAGGCGTACCAACTTCTGTGGAATGGTTGCTACGAGCGAAACACCCATCGGCAAACCAGGGTCACGTCGAGTACCAGCAAGATTGAAGGGCACCAAATAAATCGAAGCGAAAGGCAAAACGCAAACAGTGCAATTTGAATATTGGTTAATTCAAATTTTGTCCTACAGATGTCGGTACCGATCGTTACTACCGATCACACCGCGGATAACGAGCAAACACCGCCGGTGGAACGGGCCCCGGTGAGAGAATTTTATCGATTTGAAATGCAAAAGCGGTGCATACGGATGGATTTGGCCACACAGTGATCGACATAAACAACGGCCTAGACGCCCTCCTTCAGCTGGAACCGTTCTGGCTGCGGGGGCTACTGCAGCAATTTAGGTTTCTTTTTTCCTCTCCAGTTCATTAGGCAAAGGAGACCTAACGGGATACATCTGTACGAACGAGTCAGTGTCAGTTGTCTTCGTCGTCGTCTTCGCCGCACGGTGACAATAATAAAATAAATACTGATCGCGAACAAGCGTACTGGCGGGCATTGCATACCCATCAGTAATGAAAACAATAACAAAAAAAATCTGTACTTCGATAATCCCTCCCGGGATTCAAGCCAGTCAAAGACATTCCGTGAGGGTGTTGTGTTGTTCCTTTTTCGCCCACTCGAATATTTTTTTTTATTCCACTCCATTTCTGAACAAATCTTCAGCCCGCAGCACATGGAGCGTCAGTAATGGTCAGCACTAGATGCTTCTTTTGAGATTCCAGTGGGAGGCCACCATGAAACGGGTAGCATAAAGCATAAGGGTCACTCGTCTGGTTGCAATTTTGTTTTGCTTTATTGGTTAGTGTTTGCCTTTTGTATGACATAAAAGCGAATGGTGATTGGCATAGTGAAGAGAAGGAGCAGTTTTGGAACAGTAAATCACAAAGAAATCGTCAGTTCTTTGGATTCTGCATTTTTCTTGGCGGATTGAGAGTGTTATGAGTAACACAGATGTATTGTTATGTTGAATGTAAGTCCGGAAAGAGGATATGATATACAATATACATGTGCAAGTGAACTGATATATTGTTTAACGTTTCTGGCAGCAGAAACATTTTCGTGAAAATTATATGTGCACGATTATCAATATGTTGTCAACCTATTTGATTAAGATGATGATGAATAAAAATAAATAAAATACTTTCTTGTTAATACCAACAACACAAGAATGAAATAAATTGTTAATTGACGAAAAAATGTTATATGATGTAAACAAATTAAATTGAAGCGGCATCAACAAAGAGGAAAATAAAATAAATAAAATAAATTTAAAAAAGAACAAGTAAACCAATCGAATTTAAATGATGGCTGGAAAACAAAATGAGCAAATAAAAATGAAAATGAAAATTGGTAGAATTGTTTATAATTATTTACACTCTTTTGTACTAAATTACAAAACATAAATCACAAACAGCTAATCTGCTATCTGTAGTTTCAGGGAATATTACAATATCCAGTATTATATTTAGTTTTATGTGCCATTTCCTATTTAATTCTCACTTAAAACATATATTTCAAACTTTTCCGTTGCCAAAACACCATTGCAAGCATTCATTACACCGGTACAGAACCGTGTTAATGGCGCTCACAGTTATGATCATCATAAAACGGGACCATTTCTTAACAACACCTCGCATACAAACTACATATCCTTCCTCTTGCAGGCACAGAACTGTTTTTGTACAATTTTTAATGTGATTTTAATAGCGACTTTTCGTATAACATTCATTTGCGGGCAGCTCAACAGCGGCCGCAGCAGCAGCAAAAGCAAACTCCTGGTTTTAAATGTGCGAATGTGGGCTTAAAAAAGATAAAATGATCATCCACCGCCAAAGGTACATCATATTTTTACCACTTTCGGGTACGAGGTTTTATAACCGCGTCCGCGAATTAATGCGATATGATAACATCTGCAATGCTTCCTGTTTGTGGAGCGAGTGACTTTTTTACTCGAAAGAAATAGCGAGAACGGTTAAACCCCGTTTGTTTACGAAACGTTTTATAATCTTTTTTTTTGTCACAAAAACCATCATCAGCGTGGAGAGCGCTAAATGTTCTTTAGTGTACTGTGATTGCGGAACCACCATGTTGGGCTGGGTGGTCTAAAAACATCTTAAAACGATATCATCGTTTGGCATTGAATTACTGTGTGTATAAAAAAACTTCCTCTTGCAGATAATATCACGCGCATGAAACCCAACACTCCTGATTGTACCAGTAATCTGAAAATTGAAATAAGTTACCAAATGAAATTAAACACAATAAATATACATATATGTAAACTTCACTTCTATTTCTAAGCATGCTGTAGGTTCCTCAAGACATTCCTGTTCTGCTGTACATAAAAAACAAACTACATGTGTTTTACTACTCAAATTACTCAAACTACTACTGCTATGAATTGTGCACTGATATCGTCAAACTCTTTGGACCAGCGACGAAACGATCGAATAATATGTTAGATTGCAAGATGTTGTTATTGTGTTCAGCAATTGGTGTGCCCTTAACTCCTTGTCATTTTGTACGAAAAAGTGCTTTGTTACGTCTAATACGAATGCAGGTCCTCGTAGAGCAGACTATAAACGACTTTATACCTACAGCCAACTCCATCATAATAAATACCTCTTTTGACGAAGTTTTCGCGTAGCGAGCAAATATATGTACGTCTACGCTACGAAAATATGTCTTGTAACATCCACAATTTTGCATAGCAAGCGTTTTAGTTCTTGGAAATCATTTTTTGAAAACTTTGAAAATACTTTGCCCGAATATAGAATGTTCAGAAACTGATTCAACCAATGCTACTCTAGAACCCAACAATGATACTAGAAAGACTATAAACTTAGAAATTGGATTTTCCTCGCTTTTTTACTCGCATTTTTTGGCTTACTAAACTTATTTTTACCAAGTGTCCGGATACTCTGATCTTGCTACGAATGGGCAAATTTGATGGATGGAATTTGATGCCTGATCCTGTCGTGTGGGACCGGCGCCATTTTGTCACTTACACATATTATTGTAATTAAAGCTCGATGTACAATTTGGAATAATAATGAAACTGATTAGAGACTGTGACGACCCGTGATTGCATAAAAATTTATAATGCCTCATTAAGCAGTTGTGAGAAAGCGATGAAAAAAATATTTCTTAGATAATAATAAATATTTTATTTATTATGTTTAACTGTTTTATTTATGTTTTAAAATAAAAATAAAATTGAATAATATATAGGAATTTAAAATGTTTTACAAAAAAAAACAACAAATTATTTTTCCCACGAATGTGCAATGAATACATAGCAGTTTAATGATTGATTTCATTTTCTTACACTAAGCGTTTCGTTGGGCGTTTCTTCGTCATTGAAACAGTATTTGTTACACCCAGAGCAACTTCCCACGGTAGAAATGCTAATCGACGTTATGAAAATCTCACTATGCTCGTTTAGCAACGAATATATAAATCAATAAATAAATGTATCGGAACCACGCGGCTCGATATCAATCTTGTTTGAAACGAGACCGCAACCGTCCACAGCCAAACGATATGCAGTGGAAGGAAACACGCCTTGTTATGACGCTTCCGGACGTTTCATGGGGATACTCATGAACTCTTCGAACGGCAAGCGTGGTGAGAATTTTTATCTTCTGCAACAGCAAAAAAAAGCAACCGATTAAGATGAAGCACCGTTCCGGGGAGGCTCGTAAATTCTGATTAATTTTCCATCGTAGGAAACATAAATCAAACATCGCGAAAACTGCATTGCAAAACCTTCCCCTGGTGTGCCTTCAGTTTGAAATGGGTGAATTGATTCCTTTGCTAAACAAGCATCTGCAAAACCCACCTGTGGATGCACCGTGAACGTAGTTATGAGAATGCAAGAGAAGCCAGTTTATTTCCCACTCGTTCCCACGTAATGATTAGCGTTTTTTTCGGTTTCTTTTTTCAACGCACCTAGATAAAACCAAAGAAAAACGTTTAGTTCCGTCGCCTTCGCCCTTGATCGATGTTGATTGTGGTTAAGTGTGGAGAAAAAGAAGAAAATCCCGGCTGAGATCAAGTCACTGGACAATAAAACTCCGCTCAGCTGAGGAAAAATTAAATCCTGCCAATCTTCCGATCAACATTCACAGTTGCTGTTCGGAAAAGCGGAGACATAAATATACCTCCTAGTGGTTACCTGGGAGGTTCCAGAGATTAATGATGATAGGCGCTCTCCGGTGATATGATGAGTCTAAGGGAAAAGACATCTAAAACAAAAAAGTGAATCGGAAAAAATGCCTTAAAACTGAATAATTTCCTAACAACACGATAGCCTAGGCCCTGCTCAGGATTGTTCTGCAAGGTGGAGCGAGTCGTACAAAAGCAAAAAATACATATGATCACTCGATCGAACGTGCGAATGTACGCGTTTGTCTTCGTTCTGCGGCTACTTGTGTGCAACGGGTTTTCCTTCCCTTACCGTGAAAAACGACCAACTGCTCAAACAGCCATTGATCGTGTATTTATAATTTTCTGGCTTTTATTTATTACCCACATCGCTCAATCGCCGTCGAGTGGTTGTGGTTTTCCACGCGTTTTTTTTTCCTTTTTGTTTTTCGTACCACTCAACGACAAGGCGGGATTCATAAATGCTTCCTGCCACTGCAAAGCTATCCTACCTTCAACCTGCAACTTGTTCGTATGACGCTAGGGGTAGATTTCTTTTTAGTTTAACTTTTAAATCAAACGCAGAAGCAGCAAGATTTGCTCTATGTGCCGTGCTACTCAAGCTTATTGGAGCAATTTTTTTTTTCTCTCTCGCACACTGTATCAAGCAGAGCCGCCAATCGATCAATCTGTCGATTGAATTGGCTGGAATGCATACAAACGTGGCTGATACAGCGACACAATCGATCGATCTTCGCGTGTGGGTTAATTTTCCCAAGCGCAAGCTAATCATTGTTTGATTTATGTCGCTGTGCGGTGCATTTTGAATACAAGCCTGTTTGCTAATTACGTCTTGAGCTGTCACTTCAAAACGCATCACTTTTTTATATGGTTTAGAAAAGTTTGTGTTTGATACGAATGGGGTTTTCTTTGGTTTTCTTATTATAATTGTCAGAAATATTATTCGAAAATAAAAAAAATATTTTTGGAATCCTTTTTAGAATGCAATAGTCGGTGGTAAATAAGATAATTAAATTTTGAATAATACATTATTTAATCGAATATTAATTCTAGAAATTTTTGAAATTTTACAAACGAAACTTCAACCCTTATTTTGTGCATAAAAACCAAGGCAACTGGAAAAAAAAGCTTAGAAATGGGAAGCAAACCCAAACTGTTTCCAATTTCCCTCGTTCGCCACGTTTCGCACACCCCCAAAGCCTAATTGTAACGTAATTAGTGTTGTATCGCTGTCACTGGTGCGATATGTACGTACGCAAATGATTAATTGGAAACCTTCTCCGATGAGCGTTTTTCCTTCGTGCCACTGCTCAGAAGGAATCATGTTCGATTGGATCCCCAAGGGAGGGTTTTAGCTCACGTCAAAAGTTTGACCCAAAGATCACTGCCTTTTTTTTGTCTTTCGGTGGGAGTAATATTTTTTCTCCTATTCGTTCATTTTCCTATGCTTTCCACACGCTAAGAGGACTGCTAATTGTTGCAGCCGCGGAGCCCGACACCGTGTGTAGCCTGGGGACATGAAGCCATAAATAATGCCACACGATCCACGGGACTCTCATGTGCCGCCGGTTGAATACATTCTGCGGCAAAGCCTGCTATTGCGAATGGTCAGTTTTTTTTAGTCTACGTACAGCGACTTTCCCATGTTACAGTTTTTGTAACGAATTGTCCAGTGCTTAGCATTTGCTACTTAACTGCTCCTTTAGGTGCACGATCGTTTAGGACCTCAGTATATCACTGTCAGAATGGCAAGTATAGTGAAGTTTACGTTTCTAGCTTATACCAGAACACGTTTTAGAAGATTGAAAGTAGTGATCTTATTCAATCTTGTGTCGTTACAATATGTTTTCTTCGAATTTGGTGGTTAAATAGTAAAAGATAAAAAATTGTAATGATTTATTTATTGTAATGATTTGTAATATAAATATTAAAAACTTTTTATAAATATAAATATTAAAAAAAAAAATTAAAAAAAAAATTATATAATTCATTGCTGGGCGAATGATGTATTTTCATAATTGTGTTGAAGAAGACGGTAGCTAAATAATGTTATTTATATGTGAATTAATATTTAAAGCTTTAGTTGAATGTCCTTATTCGAGAGAGAACTTGAGGTGTTATACTAAACTACGAAATGAATTTGAAGATATTATTATTTTTTTTATTCAGGTAGAACAGCCTGGCCGTATTGATAATTTGAAGATATTATATTGTATTCAAATAAAAAAGATCAAATTTATGTTTTATCATCAACTATTTCACAGACATATTTAAACAATTTACACTTTTTTGAGTTTTTTTTATTATTGAATCCTTAAAACAAACACCTTTTAAGGTTCCATGAACGTCGATCTGCGATATCTTGTATTTTTTTTGTAATAACCTATCAATGTTCCTCATACTTCCATGTCTGATTCCTTGCTCAGTTAAATCTCTCATCAACTTACGAATCAACTCGATCACTGAAATCACGACGGGAGATTTTCAACGCCTTGTGCCGCCGACCCGACCTGTCTGCCTGCCCACCGATTGAAAGATCACGTTGCAGGTGGAACTGACGATCGTATCGGAGGACACATCACATGCTTGCGATGCCATTGATTCCGGACCACGAGAAGACGTCCCATGCAGTGCTCAGAGAATGCGAGCTCATAATTGAAATTTACCCTCTGGCCATTCGCTTCAACTGTAGCACCGTAACGGTCGGATGTGTTGCACTGATACACACGTATCGGTTCACAAATTTATCCGCCCGACGACAACACAATCGTCAACGCTTGATGAAGCGTCAGTACAAAAACTGAGCAGAATCTCCGAAGGGGTGTAAAGTTGTGGCCCATTCCGTATAAGGCCCACCGAGGCCGATTTACCACAGCGGCAATCAGTGCAGTTGTCAATTCGTTTTCGATAATCGATTATCGCACACAGAAGGATTATTAGCATGCGCTCGTACCGGGGGGTTCGTTTTATTTTTCGCTCTCGTATCAAAATCAGCGACACGCGGTGCATTCCCGATACGGACAGTGCGCCATGGCATACAGCCGAAACGTATTTATTACGATCGAAACCCGATGCTCAATCAAAGCCCCGCTCCGGTTGGTCGACTTTCAGTTGGTCGACCGTTGTTTCGATCCTGCAACACGGAACGCTAGTAAGCCTAACTGTTGCTTAGCGTTTTGCATGCGGGTTCGAATCCTTAGTCGCGCTTGATTTGCTTCCTCGTCACGGAGATTTCTATTTACGATCTCAATTAGATAGAGGCACCCTCAAGCCCTCGACGCGATGGTAAGAAGGGGGTTGTTTTAATGTCCTTCAATCGGTTGGTCGATTATCAGCATCCTAGTCGAATAATTGGATAGCAAGCTACTGGTACCCCCAGGGGAACGATCGGGTGCAAACGAGCAGCACGTGCAGAGCAGTAATTTTTGGAGAGGACACAATCGGTCGGTATTATTTTCTAGAGCTTTACTAACGATTTGCAAGTTGAAAAAATAACATCAACAGTAGGAGAGTAACGCGGCAAGGGTTTTGAAGATTGATGAACGCTAACCCAGCTGGAAGCGATGAAGTTGTTGACCAGACTTCCAATTACCACATGTTGTCATGATGATATTGGAGCTATGTTTTTTATAATGAAATCATATGAAACTTCGCGCCGAACAGCATCAAACCACCTTTGTAACACTGGCTGCAACTGTTGTGTGCCCAGCGAAATCGATCAATATCCAAATGACACTGTGCAGTGAATAGCTTGTTTGACCGAACACAATTGTTATAATTATTTTGTCACGTTGCAATCGATTAATCACACGTTGTCACACTGCCTAATTAATTTTTTAAAACTTTTTCGACTAATGCTTGTAATCACGTCTTAACATTTTTAGACTATGCCAGAACTACTTAAATCGTTATTTTAGAAATTCGATGTGTATACCTAGGTGAGTCACAATAAATGTTGAATAAATATTAGAGCAGATGGTAAATATATTATTTTTGTTTAATGTTTATATCTTAAACAATTTTTTATCAAAAACCCAAAGTATTAGTGATTGTTTGCATTTGTGACATTTTTTTCTCAGCGACGAAAAACAAAGATTATTGAAGCTTACATAAAAACAAAGGTTGGCTTTTGCGTCTTCCCCTTTCACCTTGAACGATCCATTTCAATCCTACTGTCGATCGTTTAGCTCAATTTTGGTTTTTCCTGCTCCGGCTGCTAATGGATGGTTCGAAGGTGAATGCGTGAATGTTCTGGCGAAAGCCTTCCTCTGTATGATCTTCGTATGCTTTTTTTTACCATGTTTTTAAGGCTCAACAGTGAAAGAAAGAAACTTTCACTAGACCGACGTCCCATCTTCGGGCTGGTGCACTTCGCGAGATATGGCACTTTTTATTGTCTGAGTGTCACATTAGCAAAAGAAGATGAAGGAAACAAGAATCCGCACACAATTCATACCCGGTGACCACACGGTGCGTTTCGCAAGGGTTCGTACGAAAGGGACCTAGCTTATTGGATGCCCACCCAGCGCGCCGGGTGGCCGATCGTCATGTAAATTTGGCGGTATGAAATATCGTTCGGCTTTTGATGTGATTCCCGATTAACGCCTCATTATTTAACCTCCCCCACTAATTAGCGAACGGATGGTGGGTAGTTTGGTCAAGACAATTATTCCGGCACACGAGTGGGGTAGTTAGGCGTAAAAATAAGAACCGAGCGAAGGTTAAATGGGAATTCACTGTTTATCGAATATTGTTACCCAAACGAGTGGATGAACTCGCTGTCCCTTTTTTTTATTTATAATTTTTTTAGTATCCAAGTAGGATATCGAGTAGAGTGAAGAAAAAGAAGATTTTAGATTAAGCTTAAAAACTAACGAAAATTTTAATATAATTAATGTTACAGTCAATAACTTTATTATACAGCCCATTATTTGTTAAGTATAATTACCAACATTGTTCCAGAAAGTTAAAAAGTATATTAATTTTGAAAATCGTTTAAAATATAAAGGCACCTCGAGCAATGTTTTTTTTAAATTTTCTTATATATCTGGAGATCAGCAATATAACATTTGAAGTAACATATAAATCCTTTAAAATGAACTGGAAAAAACCTACGTAGAGCTTATTTTGAATTCAATCGAAATTAAATGCATCTAATACTGAACGTAGTAGAATAAAGTAATGCTTGTGTTGATTTTTAAACATATTTCATTACTTATCATCATTCTTGGATAAGATTTGATGTAAAAGTTTATCCCTGTGTTTGCCATCATAAAGTAATAAATTCATAAAGTCTGGCGTATAGGATTACTTCCTACTGAAATTTAACATCCTGCATAAAATCTCACGATCGAGCATTCGGAATACATAAGTTCCTTAATTCGAAAGGTTTGTATCTACAATTAAAAAAAAACACAAAAACAAAATGTACATCGGTTGAACACACCAGCCAAACAGCTGTTTGCCTTAAATCATTGAGTGCAAAAAAAGTGAAAGAAAGGTCAGGGCGCATCCATCCCAGGCCCAAGAGAAGGGACACATCAACCCGAACATTGGCTTCGGCAGCATCATACGACTCCGGAGAAGGCAGCTTTAAAGTGATAAATTAAGAGTCTCCAATCGGTGGGAGCCCTCCTTTGCACCGCTCGTTCGATGGGAAGCGGCCGATCCGTTTTTTTTCGTGTTATTTTATTTATTTTTTTGGGCAAAAATCTTTCACAATCTTCCCATCGTGGTGCGCTAGCGGCAAATGGCGCCATGCTAGGCAAACAGCATTCACCCTTTTCCACCCACCAATACACCCAACCCAACAGCGGGCTGAAGAACCCGTGGCAAGAGCGCCGTAGCGCTTCTTATCATGTTTGGCGGCATGTCGAAATGGTAGTTGAACAAAATTTGCAAAACTAGTTCCTCTCTATCGTGTAGCGAATGGTGCACGAGGGGTATGTTTGGAAGGTGTTGGAAGTAAGGAATGGAAAATGAAATAAATCGAACGCGACTACGAATAATGTGGCTGCTAATTAAAACCGGTCAACTTGGTGAACTGGCACAGTTCCGTGCCATTCGATATCTAGCCATTTACTATTAGCTGGAGATGAGCGAGAGGATCTTGTGTCTGTTGGGGAACAGATATGTTCGATGACACCATGAGAGTGTTGGTAGAGGATGCGAACAACCGCACGTGTACAAATCAATTTACAATTTAAATACAGCCCCTTCTGCTGAGATCTTAAAGTGAGCGTTTTTCTTTAGTTTCGTGTTCGGTTCGATCCGTTTTACATGATTATTGCAGGTTGATCAGCTTTGCTCAGTTAATCGATAAAAAAATAAAATCGTACGGGCTATTTGTTTACATTGGTTCATACATTATATCGATTTTAATCTTATTTGCACCCTTGTTTAAGTCGTTTCTGTGCAATGGATCATTTGTATGTTTCTTTTTATTTATTTTTTCTTATCAAAATCAATGTACGAAACACAAAAGAATGTTATGGTCTTTACAATCCAAGGAACGTATTTTCAATCATATTTACACTAATATAGTCAAATTAAAAAGAGGATTAAATGGCAAGAAAAATCGAAATATGTACCACAACGTTTGGTTTGATGTTAGTAAAATAAGTCAATTATAGATTTTTTTTTACGTACGTTACGAACAATTATAGTGCAGCGAATTTTTAATTATGAGCAGCCCGGTAATGAATGTGTTCAACGGCGCCGGTTCCTCACGAAAAGCATAGGTGTTCAATTTCATCCCCCATAACAAGGACTGAATATCCGACTAAGTGGTAAAAAAAAATTAGTAAATCCAAAAAGAAGAAGAAGAAGAACATAAAAAAACTTTTCCTTGTAAAAAGGGGTTTTAAGGATAAATTAGACATTTTCATTAAAAATATAGACCAAAGAAGAAGAACATAGACGACAGGATTAAAAATATTTCAATTTATAAAAAATAATCAGCATACTCTATATACACTTCAGCCTTTTGAGGTTGACAATACGGTTTAACGCCGTCATCATTTATCATAAATACAAAACTTTATTGAACAAATTTAAATGAAGGATTTATAAGCAACACAGCTTGAGCAAATATTTCTATATCCTATTTAAACCAAGAATTTCACAACAGAACTAACGGATCAATAGTTTTGAGTGAGAGACTTCCTTATAAAAATTTAAAATTTTTAGAGATACAAGTTTCATCAAAAATTTACATGCTCACCCTCAGTAAAAAGTAATTGCTTCAAACGCATATATTACAGAATCGTGAAACTGGTTCTAAATTGTTTGTTACACAAATTCGTAAATACATACATAAATTTGCACACACACACTTATTTTGGTTGCACTATTAGAAACGTTTCTTGTTATTTGTAGCGCTAGAACAACGGAAGTTTTGTTCTGCCGTTTCTGAACTAAAGCATATATTAAGGTGACAAATATCGTAGTCAGATTTGTTTACTTAAATTTAGTTTCAAGCATATCCACTCCCTGAGTCTACATGCGTCTGATTTAGCTGGGGTTTTCCTCCTTTATCTTGCTTCTTTACCTCTCTTCTCATAAATATTTGTAGTAAACTGCCATACGCCAAAAACCATCATGCCATGGCACGGTAAATCAAGCGAACAAGCTCATAAAGTTTAACTCTCGCAAAAAAACAACTTCGCCCAGTGGTCACAAGCCCGATTTCAATCCCAATCCCGTTTCTGTGGACGGATGGTTTTTCGCTCCACCAAATAATGCGAGTGAATTGATTCGCAACAGCCTAAAATGCGATTACATCTTATTTACGGGCTTTACCGAATCGATCGTATTCGCTCCGGTACCGAGCACTGTTCCCGGGGCGTTACTCGACCGAGCGGAACACACACGAACCACTCAAGCTACTTTGAGTAGTGTTTTTTCTTTGCTATTTAGAAAAAGACTTCAACGCAATACAGACGGGGAGCGTACGCATCCGCGTACCAGCGCGTAAGGCCGAGTACAAAATGGTCATTAGCATGACGTCCAAATGTTTCCGCCATCGGTTTCACTCCATCTACCCCTCCCGTTTATTCGGTTTTGTTTTCGTGTTCGAAGTGTGTTTGAGTGGAACCCTTGGTCCGATCGAATCCATCATCACAGGTTCGAGTGGAGGAAAATTCCCACAGTAGCAAGTGGTAGGCAAGGCGCCCAGTGTGTAACTCTCTGTAACGGTTGAACGAAGAGAAAAATAAAAATTAAATAGCATCCATCAGCGGTCCCACAACAACAAAAGCAAATTCAACATCGCGCGTCTTTAGTCGCGTCAATGGAACAGTAAATTTGCGTGCCAAAACTAATTAACTCACCAACCATCCATTCCCGCCTGCCAGTTTGGTATTTTTCTTCGAGAGATGCGTCGTAAAATGAAAGAAAAAGTCTTTCTTGAAAATACTAGCAAAACGACCGAGGTTCCCTTGGTTCAGTAATATGGGATAACCATTACCCGCCACCGAATCCAAATCGATTCGGACCTGCACTTGGAGGAAGATCGATCGAATCATTTTCGAGCTCGAATAGCTAGTGTGGGTACATTTTTTTTTCGCAATCGCTATTGTGACGAGCGTAATATGATTACGATGACGATGATGATGATGATGATCGATGACCAAACTGTTCGATTGAATTTTTAAACACACCATAATGAAGCATAAAACGTTTTGGAAAATCACACCTGGACGGACGAAATGGCCCTAGGGCCGGATGTTGAAAGAAGTTTAGATGCTGAACGTGCACGCAAACATGATGATTACTTTCGGGAAAAATAATACTCATGTCAATCTGTTAAATAAGAAGCGAAAAACATGTGAGTTTAGTTTCCTTTTTCTAACGTTTTTGGTATTATTGGTAAAAACGTGGTTCATAAAAATTCAGAAATAAAAGAAATGAAGATTCAAAAACAGTTGAAACTATAATACAATATTTCAATTTATTATGTTTTAGGTAAAAAAAAGTTCAAATCCCGAGCTTTTATTTTTCAACAAATAAAATAAACAAATTCAACAAATAATAAACAATTTACTGTATTATACATATATGATCTGCTGTAATTTCCTTTAAGAGTATAGAATTTAATTTGTGCCTCTAGTTCACATTTTAGACACATTTGATTTAGACATTCTCATCTTATTCCACGTTATAGATATTTCTAAATAATGGTTCTTTTTATACCATTTTGAATGGTTCATGTTATACCAGAAATTCAACACGAAAAAGAAAGACTCTTTCAGCTGTATACCAACAGAGAAAACGGCTGCTGCCGTTAATTGTCCATCAGGTCCAACCGTTCCAGCTAGCTAAAGTGTGTTTTTGTCGATTAAGATTCAAAATATGACCATTTAAGATTATTACCAGACCGGCCACCGGGTGCCTGCCAAGATTCCCGGATATGTGTTATCTCGGACGTAAATTACACGACCCAGGCCCGACACTAGGTGCTAATGGTTGCACGAGATTGGGTAAGTACTTCGGGGGGTTTTCTCTTCCTTTTTTTCTCTCTTTGCCTTACCATTAGCACACGATAGATCGATCGTTCGATAACCTGCACCATGGTGCGAAGGTCTGGCGAAGGTAGTGTGGCTTGTCCGGCAAATGTGTTTGCCTTCCGTGTACGAAAAGCCAATCCGTGGCATGTCCGTACTGAGCTTTGAACTGATCGAAACCGTTCCAGCCCTTAAGTAGGGCGTGTGAGCAAGCGTTTTCGTTGTTTTTGTTGGCCTGCACCTTCTTTCGTACAGTTCTAATCACACCGCACCGTTTGCATTTGATCCGGAATCGCTCACCTGTGGACTATACACATCCACCCAGGTCCAGATCGGTTAGCAATCAAGACCTCGTGGTAGACCGCGCCCTCGTACACCTTAAGAGCGCACTCTCGTCTCTTGCGCGCCCTGGTGAAAGGGGGTTCTTGGTCAGCTTCCGCGCTGTGGCAACGGCCTCGGCCATCGGTATTGACAGCTGAGAGTAATTGACTTCAAAGTGCGCACGTTTTGTTTTTTTTTGTTTTGCTTCTTATTCTCTCTCGAGCGCCGGCCCCGCAGGGCTGGACTGATGGTGACCGCCAGCGGTTCCTTCGGTGGTGTACAATGAATAAAACAAAAACAAGCCACCCCAACCCAGTCACAAATGGCTTCTAGAGCACACTTCAGGCCCCGCCGACTGGAGTGGAGTGATAAGTGCAGCCCATTTGATGCAGTGCGCCCGTCTGTGTTCAACCCTGGTGAAGGTTTTTTCGATTTCAATTTGCATAGCGTGTAGCGTAGATCTGGTTGGGAATTGCTCCAGTTTTAAGCCAAGAGCCGGCAGCGGGCTGGGAAGTTCACGGTCATGTAGCACGCCTGCTTTGGTTTGCTGCAAAAGGTGCTAAGAACACGGCCACCGCAACAGCTGAAACAGGTCGCGAAGGGTAACCGTTCTGTAATGCCTCTTTTCGTTGGGGCACCCCTAGAAAAATTACTCTTTAAATAAACTACCCAACTACTTTTACTTCTGCGTTGGTTCTGTGCGCATGTGCAGCTAATGTGGTTGCATACTAGTTTAACTCCCCGGCTAAGGTTGTCTGCGTGTTACAGGTGAGTCTTAAGTAGATCCCCTGTGCAATGCCGAATACTGGTCATAACAATCAATTCCGATGCACGGCCGGACACCCGAGCCTGAATCGGTGCTGCTCTCAGGCTACTGGATTTGGCAGCGGCGTAAACTGTTGGTTGGTTTTCTCCCCCCGTGGGTCCTAATGCACGTTTGGAAAATTTATTATTTAATCCCGGCACATATCACCATTAAACACCGTTCTAGGGACAGGCGGTAGTATTTAATCGTGCAACATTGTAGCGCAAACTGAAAGTGATCGCGATTGGAGCCGAGTAATCACGACGGTAAAACAAAACACCAGCATGGCCACGTGCTACGGGTGATTTCAGTTTAAAGTTTACAGAAAACCCAGAAGATATAAATAGACATGATTTAAAGACAGTTTTTTTATTCTTCAGAATATAGTATAGCTGTCGTACTAAAATTTTGTAATGAAAATCAGAAAGCATAAAAGGCAGTCAATAAAGGAGGATAATAAATTAATCGTCATTTATAGCAATTACTGTTACTCCTTAAACATATGGCACATTTTGATTTATTGGATTCTAATGAGTCGTAATTAGAATGATAATAATATTCTAAAATTTAAATATCTGTTCATTTTGGGTAGATCGATTAAAAAAATACTAATTTCTAGTCAGTTTTGAAAAGGTTTTGCCTACTTCTTCGAGTACCTCGTAAACAATTCAAAGCCAAATCATGCCAAACGGACGTAAAATGTATTCTCGAGCTCCTTTGAAACTAATCTTGACAACACGCCCAACATTATTTATGTTGAGTTCCACCTAAACGCGCACCGATCGCCATAACGATCGTTACGAGAGGAAACCACACAAAAAAAAACAAACGTAAAGCCGCAAACCGTGCACAAGCAACGGACGGACCATAAATCATGCTTCTAACCATTTCCCGATTCTTCGGTCAATTGATATTCATCGCTAATGGGAGAAAAACGACGATCAATCAAAGGGATGGCTTAGGTCTAGGTCTTAGTAACTGCATCACCTACAGCCGGCCAAAGGGATAGAAGCGATGCTGTAAAGTTGTTCTTAAGGTGCGTTTAGGTACAATACACACACACACACAGAGTGTTCCTTTTGGATGCTGCACCCTCCATCGAATTAACCGAAAACACACCCTTTCATTTGCAGATCGATCCATCGAGAATTGCACACAGTGAAACTAAGGATCGGTTGAAGATCAACGCTCCGCTGTGTCTACCCATTCACCTCTCCGCAACTGTTCGTCTCACTCATAATTGTGGGCTCGAAAAGCAAGCCCTTCGCCTGCTTACGGTAGAGGAAGAATAGGTTTGACACGAAAATCAGAGCTGTCAGAGGCGCCAAGGAAGCCATCATTCCATTGCCATTGCTGTCGCTTGCCAGAAGCCGAGGGCGTCCGTTTCGAGGGCACAGTCTAATCGATCGGCGTGCTGCATGGAGGTGTCCTAATATTCAGCACAAACGCAATCGTTTAAAATTTAAATTCATACTACGAAAATAAAATCTTCAAACAGCATTATATAACAGCATATTGCAATCTTACAGAAAACAACTTATTTTCTTGTAATTTATTTAAAGAAAGGCAGTACCGGTCTGAATTTTAATTTGTAAATTACACTATTGATACTGCCTATTGTACAATAATAAAAAATTGTAAAACTCTAATTATAAATATAACACTGCTAATATTGTTAAAAATAACTACAACCCCTTATTGTTCCAAAATAGTCAAACCGTGTAACTAACATTAGAGAATTTACACTGTGTCCTCTCCGGATTCCTTAACTATCACTACCGATCCTTCTATGTGGTGCCCTCTACCGGCACATCTGTTATCCGGTAATGTCGTATCAGCCACAGATAATTGTTTAATTGCGATTCTAATTTTCGTTGCAACATTTCTTCTTCTTTCACTATTCGCTGTTTCTTAAAGTCAAATCTTCCACTCAGCTGAGCAACCAGAGTTGTATAACTCGTCACAACCGATGTATTCAGTATTACACTCGACAACATTTTAACAAAACTCTGTAGAAGATCTTTTACATACTCGGTTATGGGTTTAACTGACCCAATTTAAAGATAATTGGTTTTTAATGGTTAATAATGATGATTAATTTAAGATACATATATGAATCATAATTGACCTGTCACTTTTCCTACCTATTTCCTTTCTACTGAGACCCATTGAGTGCACGGTGTTACTCGTCAATATTATGAATGCGTCAGGAAGTGACTGTACGTATATGTTCTATCAGATAAACTACAGCGAAACTACACCTCATTAAATTTTATGGATTTGTTATTATGAATTTAATATCTAAATTCTAGTCAATCTGCATACCCACACCATCATGTACACGGCAAGGTGTGGAAAAAGAAGGACAACCTTGCGAAACCGGTCATCTGGCGAACTCGATCCGCTGCCGTGCCGGGTTGGTAAGCTGGCGCACCGCGACAGAACTAGATCAGAACCGTCATCGAGAGTGTTCAGGTTGACAGTACGCAGCGTGCGCTCACCGGTTGGTTACCCGCCGGCAGCACCGACAAGAACGACGACATCGACGATAAGATCGCGTGCAATACGCGATTAACCTTTCGCGTCTCCGACTGACCAAAAGCGGGCGTGCGCGCGCTCACCCGACTGCAGGAGCGGCCCTGCCACAGCGTTGGTCGAGACAATATTTGATCGATGGAAAGAGGTTGCAGATCGCTTTCGAGATCACAACTGCTCTGGGGAGTGACAATGAAGGGAGCCGATTGGAGCGTTTGGGTGGACAGGCTGGAGTGTTAAAGAGTGCCTCTAGTGCGGTGTCTCCGGTAGGCATTAAGGTCTAGAACCAAGAACTCGTTGAATCATTCATTTCAGCACATTCTCATTTCATATGAGGTGCGAAATAGTGAAGCCCATGTTTTTGCTCTCATATTTATTTATTTGTTGTTCAATCATTTCCCTTCCTAACGAGTCAAATACAGTGCGGGTAGAATATTTTCCATCTGATAGTTTGACGGTACTCAAAGCATAAATCTTTTATTTATGTTTGATTCTAATTGTGCTTCTCCGTAGCGGGTGGAGGCGTTGTTTGACAGTTACGTCCACCGTGGTTCACCAGAGGCTGATGAATGGGGCGCCACAGATTGCAAAAATAGGGTCATGAATGGCGCCAGATCCGCACAAACAAGCTGCCGAACAACATGCGCCATAATGCCCAAAGCATTATGCAAACAAAACGAATTCTAATCTGCACGGCATGGGGAAGGATGGGTGTTTCATTTCCTATTTTTGGGATGTAGAAGTTGATTCCGATCATCAGCTATTTCAGATTTTCCAGATTTGCTTTTTGGTGGCAAGTTTTTGTTGCTTTCATATAGTGAATTCCTTATTCAATTTGTTATGTAATTTTGAAAGAAGTATTTTTGTTGCTAAATACTGTAAAATGAAAGTTTTTTTTTTTATTTTATATTCCATGATCATGACTTTAGCCGTATTGTCAGCCACAGAGGACTGAAGTAATTACAATTTTCAGTAAAGTGAAAGATAATCCAATCAAAAAAAATCTTTATGATGAACGTTCATGCCGTATTAAGGACTGTTATATCGATTTCATTTCGGTTTTACCTTCAAAGTTCTGTAATTTCCTTAAGGTATAATGACAATTCTCAAAGGATGAAGAATAGAAATTGGTTATATAAACTTACCGGACGACTACTTATTATTTTCAGTAAAAGTCACGCGAATGAACCGTCACTATTATTTTTGCTTACTCCGTCACATTTATTGTACGAAAAAACGTGTTTTTACACAACATAATTTAAAACGCCCATACACGCCCTACCGAAAAAGGATTACTTTCCATCGATCGTGTTGTGGTAGGAAATGTTTGCAAGTTTGCATATCACCCAAAAGCCCTTTTACACGACCATGAACATGATTATACACACCGTTAAGCCAAAATACATTCGAAAGGGATGAGTCTGTCTGGGTTTTCCGTTGTCTCACTTACGAAACCGTAGAAGAAGAAGAAGAAGAGATTTGCCTCGTCCGTGAAATTAAGATAAATAACATGTCCGGGCGAAGCCAAATCACGCGAATCGAAATAAACGATATAAAGAATTAAAAAACGGTGCAGCTATATTTAGATTTCGTAAGTTTGTTGCTATTTGCGAAAAAGGGAACGGAATCAAAGGGAACAAGAACAAATCAGCGAGAAACATTATCCTTTCTCTTCCTGACGAGATCTGTAAGTTAGTAAAAACGAAAATATGAGTGTAATGAACAAAGCATAATTCAACATCGAAAAATGATACCTGATCGGAAACTTTTTATACTATTATCTAAATTGATATAAAATGATTTAACTATATGTATCCTATATAGTTAAATCATTTTATATCAATTTAGATAATAGTATAAAAATTTGATGAAAATTTTCAATGCATTAAAAAAATACAGTTAAATTTTTAATTTATAGACAATAGTCATAAACTTTTATTGGTAATATTTGCATAATACTGTTTCAACGCCAAACAGAAGTGGTTGTTGTTCTCTTTTCACCGTATGCTTCCTTTTATAAAACGAATTATAAAGCGTATCACTTTCCGACACTTTATCCAAGGATTTTGTTTTCATTTTCCTCTTTCTTTATTGTGAGCTGTTTGTCGCTGTTTTGTTGGTCATTTGCAAAATATGTGTATCACGCGTCGCCGGAACGGGACCACAGCAAACACGGAGCAAAATCATGATGTTAAGATTTAATTCCCCATTCGTACCGGACTACCAGCTCTTGTCCCGGGCAGGGCTGATTCTGCAGTGGTATAATAATTCATGAGTTGCATTTATGAACAATTGGAACGGTAGTGTGAGGGTATACAAAAGACAACTCCGCGGAGCAGGAGGTGGAGATCGAATCGAGGTTTATAGTAAGCAACAAAAAAACCTATTGCAGCATCCCCACGTAAAATGCACGAGCATTGTGCATCGGACAGGATCACGGCATGAAACAGTTTGGTAGTTCCCCGAGGACGGATGGACAATACGTGGCGAACACGTTCACGGTTGTGGTTTGTGAGGGACTTTTCTTGGCGATCCGAACACCTCCACCCTGGGATCGTGGCTTAGCATCTTAATGTTTTCTTAAGCCACCCCATTCGGGGGTTGATTCGTGCCAGGAGAATTTGCTCGATGCTACCGCGATTCCCGACAGCGCCCGCGGAAACAAACCGCCGTCCGCCTGTCCGGGAAGCGGGTTTCGGTCCCGTTCGCTAATGACTCACCGAGCACGTGCTGGAAGGGATTGGACAAAAGTCACATTGGAACCCAAAAGCACGAAAAAAAACAAAGATATGGAAAACATGAAACGTTACACCCGGCGCTGCTAGAACTGGTTGACCAGGCACAAACATAAAAAGGTTTTGCTCCAGTTTTCCTCTCACTTTCGTTTTAAAACGTTGGTGCTTTCTTGCGGTAACGGTGGTGCGACTTTTGGAATGGTCACATTATGCTGTACGTCAAAGGGCAACCGGTAATGGTTTTATGCAGCTGGAAAGGTGAGAAAATGCAACTACATTCACTGTGCTCTAAGCAATGTGTTATGGTGTTTTTTTTGTTGAAATTGTTTTATTGTTTTATTACAAATATTAACTGAAAACAATAATTCAAAGGAAGAATAGCCAAAATTTTAAAAATTTTAATTAGTTGTAATAACATATTTGTTTCCGATTGATGAATGTGTATCAATCCTTAAGCCGAATGCATGGATATGAATTTTTATTCTAAAAATTCATGTACTTCAAAAGTTTCGTAAAAATTAGCTAAATATTCATAAATCTCAAAAGATTAATTTCCAACAAAAAAAAAATGATATTCCACATTTTATATTGTTTAGTTTCTAACAAAAGAAAGTTATACATAAAAAGCAGTGTGTACAATGTATATTTTTTTTATTTTCGGCACTACATTTTTAAAAGGTATCAAATTTCTAGGTTCTGTGTTTCAGATGGAATTAAGAAGAACCAAAATCCTGCGCCTCACAACTCCAAGTAGTTTTAAAAAACAAGAATTGCCGCCTGATTGGTTTTTTAAATCAATGGTTAGTGTTCTCAGGAGGTTTAAAAGTGTTATTGTCATTATAAAAAGAAAAAGGTTAAAATAATAATTTCAATTAAAGATTTACGATTCTTTTGGGTTTTATCGACCTTCATAGCTTCTAGAATATCGCGATAATAAGGAGATTCAGCGATTTTCTACGAATCTATGATACTTTTTAAAAATTAACTAATATTTTGAAAAATTCTTCGCGGAGCGACGCATATCTGGTGAAAATGATTCTTACAACAAATGTATTAAGAACATCACAAATTGTAATTGAGCTACAAAACTAATGGCTCAAGGTGCAAAAAATTACTGTATACTTTTAATATTTTTCGCTCCCCATCTACAATGCGGATTTTACCTCAGATGCGAGGATTTTAAACTTTGATAACTCAGTGATTTTATAGCACAAAATTTAATTAATTTTATTTGTAATGCCTTCGATTTTTTTTATTCATAAAGAACGGCCTGGCCGTATTGCTATGTAATGCCTTCGAATTACATAAAATTACATTAGAATTACAAATTACAAATAATTAGAATTACAAATAATATTTTTTATAATTTTCTGATAAAGCCATCCTACAAAATCACGCATAAAAAGTGGTATTCATTATGATCATATTGATAACTGTCTGTAGCTATTCTATAATTTTGTTGACATTTTCGCAATCAAGTATAATAGTGTATATCTGACATAAACGATAATTTCCTAATTTATACTTCATTCATTACACCTTATAAGACAAGTGTCTTATCTAATTAACCATTGGAATTTTTATTTCAAATTAATTATTAATTACTGACGATTGCATCACAGTTCACCATCTATCCATTTACACGACCGCCTATTGAAGGCATATGAAATCGCACACAAAGCCAAAGTGCCACTTAAACGCCACCACATAGTGTAACCGCAGAATTCCTTTATATACAAATCATCTTAGTACGCCCGAAGCGCATGTGCCAAACAACGATATGTCGAGCACATGTGGTCCTTCTGTCCCGTTTAGCCAATTCGGCGAAAGAAATATGCTTTGGCCAACGTCATCACTATCATCATCATCATCAGCACCATCATCGTAGTGCCCAGCGGAGCTCGTGCGATCTCGCCATCTTGTAAGCCTGCGTAGGTAACTGCGGCTGGCGGCGAAACCATAAAAGCCAAATCAATCACTTATGGGATTTAATAACGCCACAAAGCCGGTCCGAACCAAACGAGCATCAAAATGCGGGTAAAGAAAAATAGACAGAAAAACACACACACACACACACACATCTGAAACCCACCCATTGCTTTATGGAAAGAGGAAAAGCTAAACCTGACCGCTACGGCTGCAAACGCGCACCTCACACAGGTATCGCCTTCCCGATCGGATGGTCGCGTACTTCTTGTAAGTATCCGCACACGCTACCGCAGCAGCAAGTTGTGGTTTTTGATTTTTTATTTTTTTCGATCCCTTCAGCCACCACGCAATCTGGCGTGAAGAATACGAGCTCCGCGAACAGTATCCCCCGTTGGAGCGGAGACCTTACGAAAGACACTCCAACAATCACCAAAGATAACGGATCTGGTCTGCAATGGTATGAGCGGTCCGAGTACCAATGACGGACAGGGAAGAAAAAAAGGGCGCAATAGAAAGGCCCGATAGAGAAACGATAGCACGATGAAACTATTATTAATTAAATAAAATCAAATTACATTAATCAGAAGTGTGTTTTTAATTCCTACACTTTCCCGGGCGCGATTAAAATCGATCGCGAGCTCTCATTCAAAAAGGCGTAACCACTTTATGTCAAAAGTGGGCATTCTTGGGCAGTACGCTAGGTTTAGCCTACATGGTTCAGGTGCACAGTAACGAAGCAACAGTAGCATTCGGCTGGTGTGCCGATTGCATTCGAAGATTGGTTCCCGATCGCCGATTGCTTTGATATAGACCTACCTCTACAAGGATAGGTGTAGTGGATGTTTTCGGGCGTCTAGCTCTCGTTTGAGGACCGGCGTGGATGTCGAATGAGGTTAGGATCGTTCAGAATCGACGATCGACGGCAAATTGCTGGTAGCACCAATCCGATCACTTATCATCCAACTGTCTCCGTTTGTCCGTTTTTGGGATTCCGACGGCTCTGGCGGCTTCTTTTTCAACCACCTTCGCCATCGGTAAAGCAACCACCTAGTGTACCCATCGTATGGGCGCACGGTTCGCGAACGAACCGACCTGCTCCGGGAGCACTTGTCCCCACCGGTTTGGCGGCGATATCGCTCTAAATTGGCTATAACTTAATCGGTTGTTAATATGGCGCACCGCAGGTGGTGCACGGGCCGCCCACTTTTGATATCGTGCCGTGAGGTTCACAGCTGTGGAGGACTTTGTCTCGAGCCACATTTCAAGGGGTGGCAAAACAGTCCTGTCCAGGGTGATGCACGTTATCAAAGATGAAAGTTTAGCACGCACGAATTCATTCTCTGACAGAGCACGACCGCTTTTAATAGAAATACAACGTTTGCACACGATAGGGTGAGAAAAATCCACAGAAAGTTACAAGCGAATTAATGGAATGCGTGCACAACTCAGGCGCATGTTGGAATTTAGAAGAGTGCTGTTGTATAATTGGAAAGTGTACCGTATAAGGTGACGATAAACGGTTGCAACCTTTCAACCTACCGTTTTGAGCCAAAGATACCCACCCAATACCAAATGCGCCCTCTGGCGGATTATTGATTTCGAAGCTGTTAAATTCCGGTTAGTAGGATAAGGTGAGTATTTTGAGCGCATACTATCAGGCCGTTCTTTTCGTCTACCCACCATCGAACACTCTCTTTCACATCCCATCTAACGCATCTATCGTGGGACGGTTAAACGGCTTCGTATAATTATTATTGATATCTTTATGATGAAGCTGTCATAATACCTGTCATCAGCTGTCATAAAAGTGTTAGCAAAGTCGTTTTGAGATGCCATTCGGTGGAATTTCTCTCTCTCTTTTTCACTCCCTCTCTCTCTCTCACGCGTTCCCTCTCCGCTTCACTTCCTTTAATTGTCACCTGTTTCTTTTTTATCTTCAGTGCGGCGATGCGTGCGCGGTCAAGCGAACGCCAGTGTGAAGTATGTGTGGTCGGTGCGACACACACTCCGCACTTATCGCGCGTTAAGGTTCTTCGCATTTTCCGCCTGTCGTTAAATAATAAAATTATTACCATCGCTCCTTGTCTCAGTGGGCCATCAAATGGTAAAGTGTTGAGATGAAGGTAGATGAAAAAATGAGATCGTTTTCAGGTGTGCGAGCGGCCTCACTTACAAGTGTGACAACGCACAGGTTCTTGAAGCGGTAGTTTCGTCCGAAAAAAGGTTTGAAAGCGTATCTGTTCTGCGAATGACCATGGCCCTATGGCCAGTGCTTAAGAAGCAGAGCAAATTAAATCGTCTCATATAGCAGTTCCCTGATTCTACTGTTGCACGTCTAAGATCCTCCACCCCTTATGGCTCGTTGCGCCGGTTAAAGTGTCGTAATGGCTTTTTACTTGCATTACGGTTTGATTTTTTTGTCCCCTTCCTTTTTTTTGTTACCTTGCCTTCCGCCAAGACGTTCTGAGCAGAGGATTTAAATTTAATGACTTACTCTAATGAATTATTCAGACCGACCACGCGTAGAAACCAACGTGTCGGTCGGAGCGTGAGCTCCGGACTGTATATCCACGTAAACACGTTGGATCTAAGTGCAGCAACAGTAACAAAAAAAATCTGTAGGGTGTGTTCTACCGGGCGTCTATCACTTCGGCACCACATTCGCAGATCGACTGTAAGAAGATCGTAGGACTTTTACTTTCGCGCTTGGGCGCGGTTCTACGTTGTAGCTTTAGCATCGCTGCGGAACCCGTAGTTGCGCTTGGCTGATGTTCGAATCCTATTAACTATGTGCGCATAATGTTTCACCAACGAACCGTTACTTCCTTTGGCTTTGCGAGTCAACAACAAAACGAAACATTTGTTTTCCTAAAGTTTCGGTACAATACACGAGTGAACACGAAAGATAAAAAGGTGATTTCAATGATATCTTCTGATAGCCCATGAAATTCTAATATGCTGTTCACTTCATCTAAAAACCACACACAAAACAAAATTAAACAAATGTGTTTGATCAATCAAAAATAGTTCTAGTACAAAGTCTTAAAAATATATATCTCATTTTACTAAACTTATCTGCTCCATCCCGACACAACTGTAACAAGATTAAAATCACTTAAACTCTGTATTACTTATGTACAATAATTTGTTAATTAACAACGAGTACTATCAGCAGCTACAACATTAATCTGTTTAATTATCACTTCATTAGCACTACTCTACCTCTACTTACAGTTCCTTATCTCACGAGCTATGTTAAAATAAATCGCAAAATCTAGCCAGCTTCTAGATGCTGCAACGGAAAGAAGTGAAAACAGCTAAACGCAATCGACACCTACATGGTAATTGCTGAGATTTTTTGTTACTTCTTAGCTTCATGACGTTACGTTTACGATCACTTTTTGCGAGCTCATTATTCGGAGTAAATGGAAATGACTTCGTCTAATTGCTATAATTTCATGTGTGGTACATTAAAAAACCCGCGAGCTCAAGGTCATAGATTCCATTAAATTTGGAGGCTATCATTCGGTCTTTATTCAGTTAGGTTCTTTTGAATGGTAAGAAGCGCTTAAGTGAAAAATGTCAATAAACATTATAATTTAATTTAACTCTTTTGTCTAATTCAATTCAAATTTCGCCTTATATAAATTTTGCAACACTTGATTTTAAACAAAAGCCAAGCCTATTCTTTAGCTCGTTGAAATCTCCTGTAAAGCCATTTTTGACGATATAAACCGACAGAAGGAAATCATTAAAATTGATCAAATATATATGTTTAAAAAAAACCGGCCCAAAACAACAGATTGCATATCTGATTACCATGCGTCGTGATCAAATCTTCTCGAACCATTTAACGAATCGATTTTAAGGAAGGTTAATTGAGCCGTTTTGTACGTGCCCGAAACGTTTCAACAGCTTGCTTCAAAAATAAAACGGACCAGCTATTCGTTCGTATCTCATCCAGCTGCCCCGGCTGGGTTCATCTCAACTATCAAATGTCACACGGGCAGGATGTGGTGGCAATCCTGCCTGTTGCGGGAATCCTTGGCGCTGCGTTGCCCACCAAAAAGGTGACGTTTTGTTGGTTCGTTAAGATACGGATCTTCCGTTTAGCACACGCGCCGCAGCGAGGGCACCGTGAGTCACAGCAGTCGGTGAGGTTTGAAATAGAAGCAACACAGCTCAGAAGAAAAAAAACGATCTGACGTTTCCCACCCTTACTGCGATTTATTTTTCTACCTCATCTTGTCGGTAAATCGGTTTTCATATGGCGTGTCGCGATCGGTTCAGTTGCGGGACTCGGGCATTGGGACCCACAAATCGTGTCAGCCGGGATGGGAAGAAGATCATCTTCGTGATGATGCCGGCGATGAGCGCCAGCGCCCCAAAACACTCAAATCCCAGCCCAGCCCAGCCGTTCCCAAAAACGTTACACAGCACAACACGCCTTCACGGCATAAGGTCGCGCTGTCTGTTAGGATCGTGTCGTGAACCCTCGTCAGCACCATCAGCGATCTATGGCGCGAACTTGTGCGATCCCACGCCCCGCGATCTTTCGTGTCGTTTATGTGGCCTTTCTTTCCAAACCCGCCTGCGAAACGCCCGACGGCCCCGACCGCCATGCACCGTGTGTCGTTAATCAATCAATAGCTGGCGCGTCTCTGGCAGGGCGGCAGCACGACCCATTCTCGATTCCGGCCCATACAGACAGACCAAGAAGCGGCCCCGAGAAGCGATCCAAAAATTACATTAGGTTACATAAATCTTTAGCTTATTAAAAACGAGTTAAGCTTTCCGTTTCGTTTCACCCGTTTCTTTTCTGTTGCTTCCATCTCTTCGTCTTCAATTTCTTGGGAAAAAGTTACCCTTATGATGGGAGTCTATTCGCAATCACCCTTCGTTCCAATCTTTCCTCGAGGTTTTGGTTGATCTTACTAGCACTCGGAATCGATCGGAAAGGCGCTTCCCTGCATGATCGGATGGGTGTAAGCGGCACAGTATGCTACACTCAGCAACCTTTTTAGACTACTTGAGAGTAATGAGTTTTCTGGTGACCATGCACTGAAGATGACACCATTCAAAAGGTGGAACAGTTGGAATCTACGCTTCGTGCGTTGGTTTACGAAGCGCCTCAAAGCCAAAAAAAACATGTCACACGCATCGTCTTGTAACATCCAAAAATTAAACTCCTTTCACACACTCGGTACAAGCTCTCCATACATCGGTAGGCTTTTTTTTTTTTAGGATGACCCCGGCCAACTCGGGAGCCAGCGAAAACACGTTGTTATTTTTTACGATATTGATCAATATCTGGCTGCTTCTTCGCTACAGTAAGATGTTCTTTTTCGAAACCGTTTGAGGTATTAAATTGCATCTCCTATGGAAGAAGCTGCATCCACACGACAATAAATGACTGAGAGTGAATTTTATGACAATATTCAAACCTATCACAGGAAACTGAAGGACGATCGATGTTATGTATCATTAAATGATGTTGTGTATCATTATGCTGTGTGGTTTTCATTCCCTTTGTTTTCTTTTGCACACATTTTTATCGATTAATGATAAACAAAATTAAGAGCTCATTAGTTGCAAAATATAAATACGGTTACAGATTGTTTTTTGTTGCTGTTTTCGGAATGGCCAGACCGTATCTAAAATATAATGTGTTCAAACTTTTACAACCAAAATATTTTCCTCCAAAACTACACCTTGAGTTGTTCCACTATCGGTACGGTATGAAGATAATTAGATGAAATATGTCTTGAGGGGCGGCTCGGTGGTGCATGTGATAAACGGCGCCAGTCCACACGGCCGGACCGGGTTCAAATCCCATTCGGACCGTCCCCCCGTAGCAAGGACTGACTATCTGGCTACGTGGTAAAATAAGTCTAGTAAGCCAGAAATGGCCGGCGTGACCTGTAAAGGTCGTTAAAGCCAAGAAGAGATGTCTTGATTAGTTTTTCAACGCATTTTTTTTTCGTTATTCTTTATCGAACAAAACCTATCAGTTTATTGGCGGTTGTTAACTGACGAATTATTTCCATCGATAACGACATAAATCTCCCATTGTTCCTGCCAAATATTTTACCACAATTAGTCCCATCCTAATACCCCATAAATCCCATCAGGGGCAGGTTAGTTCGTTTCATCGACAGCCGAACATGCAGAAGGAAAAATTCAACCCAACCAACCATGATCGGCTTGATAAATGTTCGCTGAAAGCACAACAAAAAAACATTCACACATAGGAACAACAGCAAACAACAACACAATCCAATCCTCATCCCCATCCAATGTGAAAAGCACGAGCAATAAAATCGATGGATCTTCTCAATTTTGCAAAGCAAGCAAAAAAATAAAAGCCACAACACATCCTCCGAAATATCTCCCCGAATGACAAATACCCACCAGTTGCTCGGTGGACAACGCTGGCAGTAGATCGATCGGGGCAAAATTGTAAACGACTGCTGCCGTTACTACTACCGCATCGGCAGCAGCGGTGCTACTCTGCTGGGTCAGCGAGGGAAGCATCTCATGGGGTGATAAAGTCAACGGTTATGAATATTCATGCCATCGTGCTTTCGATACCGATGCAAAGGCAATATACATATTTTGTGAATAACTAAATCTGATGGATGACGAGTAAGACGAACGGAAAAGTGCAACCCGAGCGTGAAGATGAAGGAAAATTGCAACAAAAAAAGGAGAGTAGAAGCAGCAGAATAGTGACAAACACTATTGGGTATGAGTTCTTCTTCTGTGCGGTAAAGTTTGTTTTCCTTCATTTTAACTTAAGTGCCTGAAACGAAAATCTGGCAACGATGGTAAATCAATATCACTAAGCTAACGGTGCCTATCGGTTGTGGGTCATAAGATAAGCGGTTGCAAATGATACGTATGAAATCTGTTTTGCTTCGAGCTATCTAAAAATGTTGAACAGACATACTACGCATAATTTATGATAGAAAACATGATTGATATAATGTAATTTTTGATTTCGTAATTGCAATGAGTTTGAAGAAAAAAATCAATTATGTCCTTATTGTTATTCAAAAATATGAAAAAAATCATGGCTTTTTTGCTCCTTATTTTCTGGTGGTTCGCAGAGAAATACACGTAGTTTCAATTATACTGAAGTTTTTCATTCATATGTTCAGGAATTTAGAATTAATTAATTATTTACTATCTTTGTAAAATTTATTGTTCTAATTGTCGGTAAACGCTCGATGTGAGCGATGTGATCAGATTTTACTATCTTCTCAAAACTTACCCTACAAGGCACCCTGCTGTCGTTTCAAATCATTCCTCCACATTTCGATTATAGTAAATTCAGTTTTTTTCTGTTTGAATTCCACCTAGTTCCTCAATCCGCCCATTATCGTGCGTATGATGCAGCCAGCAGCCAAACCTTCCACCGTCACGTCTGGGCTTGATGGCAGGCTGGCTACCGCAAAGGTCATTTTTAATGGTCACTTAGGAGGGCAACACATTTTTTCGGAAACAGGGAAAAAAGATGAAGAATGAGAAGGTCGGACATAGTGGGAGGAGACGATACAACCATCTCCTCCATGGACCCTAGTACGGCGTGGTAATGAGTTTCTGGGGGAGTGTATGATAACAAAAAAAACCCGACTTCCATACGCACTGACGCTGATGAAGCAAAATAATTACCACTTCGCTGTGTTCTGTGCCCTTGATGCTAAAAAAGTTTTTTTTTATATGACCGATCTAACCAAAAAAAGTTTTAAGCAACGCATTTGAGTTAGTGATAATGAATTAAGAAATGTGTCAAAAATTCTTCTTGATTTTCACGTCTAAACACAACAACTTCCTAAATATGATAAACCTTTCCACAGTGTGTATGTTAGGGGTTTTCAAAACTGATAAAAAAGGTGTGCAAAAACTCTGGCGTGTTTTGCTACACGGCGCTTTACACTAATTCATCTTCCTTTAAGCTGACAGGTTGCCCCTTTCGGATTTGGCCCCCTGTCATGAACCGTTTAACCCCGAACGCTGCTAATAAGCAACTGCATCCATCGCCGACGCTCGTAGGCCCGGAAGAAATATTCAAAAGAGGCAAAAACACGCCTAACCGATCGTACACGTTTGCATACGAGCGAGTGAATGCATACGCCATGTGGTTACGCCTGAATAAATCCGGCTAAATCGGTTAGGACTGGACCAGATTTCTTGGTGCAGTGACTCTGTTACTATTTGAATTCATTTTCTTCCCACTTTTCGTTTGCACTAGGCATGGTGGTTTTTATTTTGAACCACATTTTTTATGTTCTCTATTTGTTCGGGTTTTTTACCTCTAATTCAATAGAAACAAAAATAAGCTTCCAAACTCCTGAAGGCGCGGGACTGTCATGCCTTCGTTCACCGGATTCACATGAGAAAAAAGTTCCTCACGAGTTCACGAGAAAGCATTGATTTTGTCCCGTTCAAATAGCAGCACCCACCAACAGTTTACCGAATTCTGCTTCAACTATACAGAGAAAAAAAATCGAAAAGAAATATAAACGAAAATCTAATCACGACATTCATCTTCTAATGTAATTAATGCGAAAACGTGTCGTTCGCGTTACGCCGACGATGATGACGGTGACGATCGTCCGCAACCGCCAGCATCGCGAACCAGGGGATTGGCCCCATGAAGATGTAGGTGAATTTGTAGCTCACTGATGTATCCCACTAGTCAGATATTGCTTCCAGTTTTCGGGAGAACCCCTCCAGCACAACCCTTCGAAACGGTTCCGTTTTGGATAGAGTTGGGTTGGGTCGGGCGGTGATTTTGTTTCGCCGCGGTTCTGCCGCCTTTTAAGCAAAACGGGCACACCTTTCGCCTTTTTCATACGAGTTTTTTTTGTGAGCTTTGGTAATGGAAGAACTCATATGAGTAGGAACCGAGCGGTTAAGCAGTGGCGTACATTAGCGATGATGTTATAGCGGGTAAACAGTGGATTAAGTTGCCGCCCCAGAAGTTTGGGTGGCAACTAAATACCCGAACAATTAGTTAATGTTGAGGGAAGGGACGAACAAAGACTTGTTTGTTGAAGCTTAACTGCTGAAATAAGCGACTTAAGTGCATGTCAGACACTTTTGTATGATATGAATTGTTTTTTTTTTTCAAGTGTTCCTGTGAGGTTGTTCATTAAGTAACACTATTATTAAATAATTAAAGTAAATTATTTAATAATTTATTTTTAACTCCATTTGTATTGAACTGTATTACATTTTTTGAGCTCAAAATCACTTTTTATTGCTCGTGGCTTTTTATATGTTAAATTATGTATATATGGATAATATATAAATAAAATATATTTCTTCTCTTAATAAAAGAACGTCTTAGTACCTAATATAACGGATAATCATGAAGTAATGGGTATCTAGCAAATTAAGTAAATAGAGTATGATATCGTTTAAACAAAAATTATTCTATTTTATACTCAAGCAATCCCATTACGGGGTGTGTTAAAAAATTGATTTTGCACATTTTGTTCAGTGAGTTAAAAGTGTTTCGATATAAAAACATCTACCAATGACATGCAGTATTTTCCTTTCGGACCACCCTTGAGATTGTTTTTTTTACATTGTATGATGGGAGTTTAAATTATTAACGAATGGCAAAAACGTCCAATTTCAAATAAGAGCAAAACCTGCGCCAAATCTCACCTTCATCGTCTATCTTCTTTTCGCAAATCTAGAACGAACGCTTCAAACGATCGTGTGGTTTGGGTCTGCTCCGGTACTTCAAGTACAATACACTCTTTATCAACCAATCATAATGGCCGAGTGACACACGTTCGCTTCAGCGCAATTATTGATATGCATATTTCAAGATCAAGTGTGTGCATGTGTGGTGCTCAAGACACTTGGTTAACCTTTCAAGGCCATCAGAAAACCTGGCGGCGTGCCTGGTCAGCCAAATACTAGTCGGCGATGCCCACACTCTTCGCTTTAGGGCTCCCTTCGGCAAAACCGAACGACAAAGACCCGACCGACTAATGAGAGTGGCAATTGTCAATTACGGATTGGTTGTGCCGTTTTATTTCATCGATAAACGCTACCTAATAATGACAGTCGTATTTTATTGTCACATATGTACGCCCGTTTGATCGTCTGTCCTTCGGTTTGTCCAGGCGCCAAGACGTCAGGTGGGAGTCGGTTGTGGAAGCTGCCGGGTCAGGCAGGAACTCGGCCGTTCCGTAATCGTATAGCTACGCGCACGAGAACAGGTGGAAGGTTTCACCGCCGGTGCTTACGGCACTGATTTTATTCAGCCTGATCATGATCATGAGTGTCCTCAGCCCCAGGGAGACCCAGAAGCTTTGCACGGTTGCTCCAGTATCCTTTCACCGTTGAGGTGCCTTCGAGGAAGGACGAGCGGTTCCCGGGGGGAGGCCCTGGAAACCTTGACCGTAAGCAGACCGAACCATAGGCGGTAAGAGATCCGTTTGCAAACGGTGCAGGTTGCAAACAGACACCTTTTGTGTCGGTGTACTGCTCCCTCAGAATGCTTGGGCAGGGGCATCGAGAATAATGTCCCGAACAAGCGTAAAGTTAGTTCAGCACAATAGAACAGCGGCACTTACCATGTAAACCATTAAAATTCCAGTACGCCGTATCAAAATGATAATCCTTGTGCGGTGACAGTGACGATGTCCGCAGTAGCAATCACGCTGTGAGACTCCAGCGTTTTGGTGAACGATGGCGATGCGGACGATAATGATGATGATGATGGAGGGAGAATCACCGATGACGATCGGTTACTGCAGCAGTACCACATCGAAACATCCGGGAGAGTGTATTCCACGTGTAAAGCAGAGGTCTAGTGAGCTTGTTTCTGGTGCCAGCGGTAGTACTAACAGCAACTGCACTATGTTGTATGCGGCTACCGACTGACAATCACCGCAACGAGATTAGCATTAACGGACAATCACACAACAACACGCACACGCTTTGCTCTCTCTCTTTCTCTTTCTATCTTAGCACATCGGATTCTGAGCCAAGAATCTTCTACACGATTTCACACGCAACTAATATTTCACACTTTTGCAATGCACTCCGTCAAGCACGCTGTATCAGGGGTCAGTAGGATTTTGTTTTTGGTCACACGCAAATACACAGAAGCGTTCAATCTCTTTTTGCCGCTGCGTACCTCGTAACTATACATTAGCGTCTCAAGAGAGCCATTACGTCGATTATGTATCGTATGTGACTTCCGTCAAAAGGTAGTCCTCTTGGTGAAGAATTCTGACACAGTATATGATCCGTGAAAACTGGTAGCAAAATACACTTGGTGTGTATATTGTCAACTCAAGACAAACAGTTGGTGTCGTTAATGCCCTTTTAATTGGTCACTGTCGTTTCGGAGCCCGATCAGGTCAGAGTGTGGAGCTACAGCCCTCACCGAGGAAGTGAGGCATTTCAAGAACCTCTAGAAACTGGCCAATACGGTTTTGTAGGAGCACAGGAACGAATAGTAATCGCACACCTTAATTCGTACCCGGTTGGAGCCAAGTTTTAGCATACGAGTTTACCGGACAGGTACCGCTCACAGGTACGGAAAGAGACCGCGACGTGTCTAGGGATGTGGAAGACGTGGTTGGCGGCAACTTGGCTAGAACGTTGCAGCGTACCAGCCGTTCGCGATCTTCGAGGTCTCCAATGTTTCGGTGGACACCACAGTTTTTCACGATGCCCGTTCACACCCAGTAGTGACCGGCAGTGGAAACCGGTACCAGCGTGCGGGTACGTGAAAGAAACTGCTAGCACGACAACCTTCTACCTGTCCCCCTGTGCTTGCTTGGGCCCTTTCATGTAGGGGCATGTATTATTATTCTTGAACCTCCGAGTAGCCGCAGTAGCCGGAGTCTTTTGCACCAGTGGCGGCAGGTTTTGTTGTTTTGCTGCGGACACAACTGGTTCGGTGCGATTTGTGCAGTACCTTTCAAACAGGTTCGTTCCGATCGTGGCGAAGGCGCGTTAGAGTTGTTGCCTTCGCGTTGCGTTTAGATCTGCGTTTTCATTTATTTTTTTTTTGTTTTGTTGCTATTTTCTACGTTCCAAACGCGAAGGTGCACATGGACCTGGGGGTAGGTCTGCCTTTTTTTCCTGCGGCTGCATTCATCGACTACTACCGGAACTGAAGGGCTATGCGAAGAGTTTCGATAACGGAAATCTCGCTTGAGCTTGAGATCGTACAGTAAAGAACGCCACTTTGGAAGTTTTGGAAGGGTAAATAACACTCGCGGACACAAGTTTGAGAATTGGGTATTTTTTTCACGCACACCAAACACTACTCTACAGATCTACACGTCACTAAACGCTATCGATTTCCTTATAACACTAATACTGGCCTTAATCGATAGTGAGTGTTTTATTTACATTGCGAAGCAGCTGAATGCGTCGATCACCTCAGCAAGTGGTGTGGTGTTAATTTACGTTTTGTTTTCTTTTGTTTATAAGAACACTGCTCAAAATTAATCGGGCATGATGTTTGCAGATGAGGTTTACAATTTACCAAACTTTAGTTTTACACGATCACGTTTAGTATTCTTTGCATCTTCGGCGCACTATTATATATTGTAGACATTATCCACTGGCCTAAGAACACACTGTCGCAGAACAGAACCTTAGACAATCATATATCCTTGTGCAGAATACACATCTTTACTTCCATTCACTTTAACTCCAACGCGACCATCAACACCTAACTACACGGAAAGGGTCAACATGCTTCACTACACCGAACCACTCCCTTCTTTACGCCGCAAATTCGTTCCGTGCGGGAATGGACCATAAATTGATCCTAATTCGTGCGATAATAACAGTAATCTTGCCAACCAGCCTCATCAGCCGTCGTGGTATGGCTACTGGAGCACCCGGAGTCTCACAAGGGTTTCGGTCGGGCAGGTGATCTGGCTGAAGCCTGACCGTGGTGTGTTACACGCGGCTCGTTTGCACTCACACTTTAATTGTTGTAATTGCAGGTATTTACGTTTTGGAAATTTGCATCCTTCACCAGCTTCCGTGAGCACATGTGGACGATCGTGTATGCATGTATGTTTTTAAATCCGTCTCGTTTCACTGCACACACCAGTTGATGAATGAAAAAGGTTTTACAAGATTTCCAGCTGCTTCGAAGGACATTCGAACGGGAAGAACTTGCTCACGGCATAGATAATCGTTTACACTGGATTGAACCTTGATCACTTTTCTTCTGATGGCAAAATGGAATGAAGCACCAGTTACGACGAGGTACAATAGATACACAAACGAATAATTTCAACGACGTGCATGAAAGGAACCTTTCGGGGTTGACAAACTTCGCATTCCATTAAAATGGCAGGGATCTATCGTCTCGATATTCTTATCTCCTTTCTCGTGAATGGGTAGTGGAAATGGGTGTTTTCCACCCGTCGAATGTTCCTCTAACTTAATCCGTCCCGGTTAAAGGCCGCACACGTGACTGATCGTTTGAAACGCGTCTAAATCACTCAGCGTTAAGCGTTTCGCGTGCGGTAGATCATTTTTATATTAAACAGCATGAATCACATGCAACCAAAGCGGAAAGTAAAGGATGCACCAGGAAGCGCAATTTAAGACGGGAAACGATGTAAAAACGCGTAGTTGAAACTGAACCGCCACAAGCTAGCTTCACGCGAAACACGTCCTGCCGTCGCGCGGGACAGCTCAATACTGAAAATGAAAAGCGCAAAACAAAACACAAACCGCAAACCAGCCGACGACATGCGGCCGTGCAACTCGCCCAGCCAGTGGTGAGCTGCACGAGCGAGCGAGCGGCGAACCTTCGAAACGGGGCCTGCTAAGAGTTTTTGGCTTCGATCGTCTCGACCGCTGCGGAACGGCCAGAAGTCAGTCAGTCGGTCGATCGGTCGAACGCGTCTGTCGTCGTGGGTGCAGCTATTCGAGTTGGGGGGTAGATGTGGTGGAGGGTGGGGAAATGGAAAATTGTGAGAAAAAGCTTGCCACCCGCCACGGGCGCACTCAGCTGAGCGCACTACAGGTGAGACTTGCGGTGTTCTCCACGTGCGAAAGGGAGCAATATAGAAACACTGACAGCATCCCTCGCGAGAAACGGAACGGTATCTGGCGCCGAGTTGATCCTCTGCGGAGTAAGAGCTTGAAGCAAGAAGGAAAGAAGAGAACTTGAGAGTAAGATATTCGTTTCTTTGAGAAAGAGATTTGATATGGTGGGACAGCATATATTATTCTCCAGCATACAGCATCCAAGTTTTGATTCGATGAGAGACTGACGTACATCAGTTTTGGTATGACCGATCGTTTATCTTTATCTCTCGCAAGCATCAGGGATGTCACAATGAATCGTCTTTTTTAAGCAATTAATTCAGTTCCAATATTGAACAAACATTTGTAAAGCTGTTATACAAAATTTATTCGTTGAATGTTTATCTAATTTTTTTTGTTTTGGCAGCATTACTCTATTTTTCGGTTCCCCGTTTTTCTATGTATGAAAATATAATACCATTATTATAAACTTTGGAAACACACTTCATTGCTGAACTTTTAAATGCCGTGTAGAATTATGCGCATCTTACACAATTGTATACTAAGAGAATTAGTTTAGTTTATGATTAGTTTGACACCTCTGGAAAAATTACATGAGATAACCTTCAACACTAATCCTTAATCGAACGAATTAAGTTATAAAACAAATTAATAATCTGCATTATTTTACGCCCAAAATAATGTATGTTCCTAGTTAACAGTTGGTCGAAAAATTTATGCATCTATGCTTCTACTAATAATCCTTTACCATAGACAAGGTTCTACATAGTTTTGATTCTAGAAATGCTAGAGCATTTCTAAAATAATAGAGCATAAAAAATTCTTCGATGGTAGTGTTAGAAGTCTAGCTTATTACACGGGCTAATGATCTTGAAATGTTTAGACCGGTTTGGTGAGTACATTTACTATTCTACAATTCATATAGACCGAATGATCGGGTAAATTTAAGACGTTTCTCAATTATTCCTAATTACTAAGCCAGAAATTTGATATACAATTTTAAAAAGAATTGTGCAGCTACAATCGGAATTAAATGAGTAATTAAAAGTTTGTTTTTTAAACATGTAAATCTGCCTCTACAAAAATACTATTAATTCCAAAAACTACTGAATATACAATCCCATATTTGCAATAAAATCCAGTAATATCGCCACCAACGCAACATCTATGATACGCCGAATGACGATATAATCGAGTATAAACAATATAAATAAATAGATGTATTAAATGATAGGATTCATAGTTGGGGGATCTGACACTTAACTTTACACATAGAACACAAATGATCCAAGGAGTAATGCTTCTTTTTCTTTCTTGTCACAAAAGAGGCCTTGGTCTGTCATTTCTGCATTTCGCGACTTTAAATATGTATCTATAGCGACATAGTCAGTCTGAACTGCACAAAATGAATTTTTAAGGTTTAGGTCGATCTTTGACTTTGGATAAAGATAAGAAAATGTCATAAATTAATTTAAAAAAAGTTTTAACCCCTTGGTATGTATTGTTAAGTACAATGAAAGGTTCATTAAAAATATAAAGATTACTAAAATCTAAAAATGAGGCAAGCAGGCAGCTAGAGTAATTTTAAAATATTGATAGAAGAAAAAAACATCGATACACTGTATCTAAGATCGATTGGAGAAATAGTCAAGTTTAAGTGAAGTGAAACAAGTGATATATTTTTGAAACCGTCTCATTCTGAATAATGATTAAAATATCATCAATACCTCTTAGGAAGCGACAGGTTGGTGTCAGTTATGTAATTCACCGTTCAAAACGCTCCGCTTCCTATCGTTCATCCAATGCTGCTCAATCGCGCTATCCAGATGGGATGGAAAGGACTTCGATCGAAACCAGAAAAAAGGGAGGTAACCGACGAATGGGCGATGAGCGATGGTGTGAAACATCCGAAAGGTTCCAAAAATTTAGCAACTCCTGCTGTCACCTGTCCCACAGACAACCTCAACAGTACACAGCGGTGGATCATGATGCAGCATGATTAACGATCTTCGCAAACAGCTGAGCGATTGACGTATAGAGGAATAGCAGTTAGTAGTAACAACGGCAAGCAATACACACACACACAAAATCACCTTGTAGTAAAAGAAAACACAACAGCAACAAAAACAGCAAAAAATGGACAACTCCCTTCTCTTGTGCCAAGAGTTCAACCGTGAGGTCTTGTCGACATTGACCCTACGATGTCAGCGTGTTGGCGTGGCAAACGGCTCATCGGTGAGCGTTCGGTGAAGTGAAGGAAAACCTTCATCCCTCATATACCTCGATCGGAAGAACCGGTTCGAATGACGTTGAGATGGTACCAGCCTTTCCTTCCGATGCAATTTCTTACCTGATGGATTCCGGCTGGATTCGCTCCCGCAGTCACTGCTATAAACCGGTGCCGTTCCGAAAAGTGCCGTTTTAATGCTAATGATGACCATCGCTTTCGCGTCCTTTCACGCGCCACCGAAACGCACCACCCATTCGCCATGCATTCCCTGTTTCCCACCCTATTGATGCCTAATCGTGTTTATTCTCGTTGGGTGATCGTGGCCCGCGCTAGGTGTTTGGAAAGGTTTTTCTTTCACCGAAATTGATTCCTCCTGCACCAGCTGCAGTTGGGTTGGGCAGAGGTGGATCTTCCTCCCCCATCTAAGATAGGCTTCGGCAGTAAAAAAAAAGAAGCGGCGCATAATCGAACGCGAGTCAGGGACGATAATCGCGACCGCGCCGGTTGCATCGCAGGTCAACGAGGTGAGCAAAATCAGCAAATCCACTGCAGTAAAGTGAAAGGGTACGGTAAGCAAGAAAACTGCGCGGGAAAATGGATAAAATTATTTACTTATCAACCGTTGCCACTCTCGGAGCCTCACACACGTTACCTCTTCAGAGAAGATTTAGGCTTGCAGAAATCAGCAAACTTCGCACCAACTTTGCCTTGTGTAGGTGGACGAACAGGTTCCTTCGGTACGAGCAGAGCAGGAAAACCCGCTACAAAAGATGCACCGATGTCAGTGGGAAAAGGGTTCCTACTCCTCCGCAAGCACTCAACGAACTAGGAAAAACCGGTTGTCTCTGGTCGGTTGTTTATGAGCCACTTTCCAAGGAAGAGAGTGTGTGTGTGTGTATGTATGCTCGCGTGTTTTTTTCGCGATCTGCATTTTTCCACCCAAGACCACCTCCCATGCTTTTTACATTCAGTTGATGATTTGATTAGGAGGAATGTAAGGCGGAAGAATACGGGCACGTTCTTTCACCGTGTGCCCTTTGAGAGCGGGAAGAAGCTTACTCCGGGGAGCCATAAATAGCGGACTTTCAGCGGGTGGATAGTATGCGTAGAATGCAAGCGCGATAAATATACACCCAGGGTCTGGGTGAGGTTCGATGCACAGGTTTCGCCATGGAGTCTACCAGCAGTGCTGTAATTGGCTAAAAAAAAGTTTGAAGATAGGCTTCCGCGTGACTGTGTTGTTTGAATGTGTGCTTAAGACTGTCGACATTATTCATGCCGATGGCATCCTGCAGAGAAAGATAAGATAAAAGAGACGTTTCGGTAGACGAAAATGTAAATATATGTAAGAAATGTATTTATAATTGAAATAGTTTAAACAATTATGTTTAATATATTTCGTGTTAAATGATGAAATTTTTTTTATTCGGATAGAACGGCCTGGCCGTTTTGATAAATGATGAGAGTTATTGAAAATACATTTATTATGCATTTTTATTGTTGCATTTATGCATTTTTATTGACAGCATTACGCAATAAATTAAAAAAAATTGAACAAAGTTTCTAACAAAATATTTTTTAAGAATATTTATTTACTCACAATTAATATAGCATTGATTACAAATAAAAAAACTGAAATTTTGAGTTTAAAGCAAGGTATTGAGAGTTAAGCCAAGGAAAATACTGAAAGATACATTTAATTCTAGATGTACAAAAATTATAACACAATTCATTCAATTAACAAATCTTTAACCCAGAAACTCTATTTATAATTTCTAATTTGTTCTGTTCAAGAATTCACATCAAACAACACAGTTTTTCATCTGTGAAAAACTTCGTCACGTTGATCTATTTCTATATTTCTTGCAACGCGCCGCATGTGGATCTACATGCAGTACTCTTCGAGAGATTATTTTTATTACTCGCGTCGTTTGGGTGATAATTTTAGACGCAAATCAACCTAATGAGAGTTATGTTCTGCCCTACGAAATAAAATTCTTGCACGATCTCTATATCAAGTCAGGATGGCCGAGCGGTCTAAGGCGCTACGTTCAGGTCGTAGTCTACTCTGTAGGCGTGGGTTCGAATCCCACTTCTGACAACTTAAAATCCTTTTTATGATTTTTTTTAATAAAGGTGTTATAGTGCATCACTCAAGAGCCAGTGTGTTATGGTTAATCAACGACCAATGCGAAACAATTATTATTTAGCAGCATTACAGTATGAAACTTGGTCATGAAGACATTTTATCAAATTTTTAGGGAGTTTTAAAAAAATATTTGTTAGCATTAACTCACCAACATTATTTATTTTTGTTAAAAATTATGTACCGACATAAAATTGCATAAAAACATAAGCATTTCGCCGCGTTTATGAAACGATTGCTCTGCTGTGATTGAGTTCCAAAATTTACATTTTGCGTAAATTATAGAGTATGAACAACTGTTAGCGCTTTACTGTAGTGACACAAACGGTATTCCCATGCTACAACATTATAAAATTGTCACATGAGCAGTTCGGATGTGATTGTTGCTTCCTCGTTCGGTTTTCGGTCCTTTATTGAAACTACTTTTTCCATGGGGGTACGGATAAATTGCACCCCTGGATATCTTCTCACCGTTGAATCGTTCAATTGCACCCCGAAGTCATGCCAAAACATAAGAAAGCAACAGGTTGTTGATAGTCCACCCGACGAAACAGAACCCGAATAGTGTCACGAGCGGTAAAGCGCATGCGCGCTTAAAACGACGACACGAAACAACCTTTACCATGGTAAGCCCGCGTGTCAGTATATGCTGAGAAGCGGTTGCATCAAGATCCAACTTCACAACGGTCACAAAGGAACACCGTTTAATTTATCGACTATCGGCGGAATGGGTCGCTGCTTCCGTCGTGTACGCATTGTTGAAAGGGATGGTTAAGAGGCATTCTTCTCGTGCTGATGCTATGGTGCATACACGTGCATGGAAGTGAACTTTATTTAAGTGTGCCTAGAAACGATGCCACCCAAAGAAAAGCTGGGAGGAAAAGTCCAAATGTACTGAACAAAGCAGTCAGATGGAAGCTTGGTTCGCCTAAGCTGAAACCAAAATATTTATAACGAGCTTTTTTTTATTTGAACAGTAGAGATATTTTTTAAATTGTTTTTTCTTAATTTATTATCCTTATAATTTTTTTAATTATTTAATTAATTGATGATTATTTCAGAACTACAATATCTCCGATCGTTGCTCTTTCGTTCCCAAACACACTAGTTTCTGTAGAATCTGAAATTGAACTCATCTTTTTTATATTTAATTGTACGTTTATCCGTTCTAAATGTCCATTTTAATACATTTTTTTTTATTTTACAATAATTTTCACCAAATATACGTGAAATAACTTTTAGTTCAATCATGCAACAAACATCGGGCTAGAAACATAACTCGGAAGAATGAATGGTTCAAGAGTTAAGAGAGCTACGCAATGGTATCTAAATTTTGCTACATTTTGTTTGTCAAGTATGCCTAAGTTATGTAATTTTTGTAAATAATTGATTAACATTGTATTAACTAATTCTATGATTTAATTATTATGGATTTATAGCTGTATCATTAATATATTTTATAAAACACTTTACACATCATAAACTATGGATAACGTTGTTATTAGTTGCTAAACCTTTCACACTTAGAAAACCTTTCATCGAAATGATAACAAAAAACAAACTAGAATTAGTATACTTGAATTCTTTTCATTGTTAGTAGAAGCACTTTGGTAGTACTTTTTATTTGCAGAACAACAATACGAACCAACGATGCACCATTTTGGTTGGCCCGAAATCGATCAGAAGCAGCAAGATTTCAAGTACATATTTGTAATTCATTTGTCGTATTGCAGATGTAGTTGGTTTTAGCATGCGGTAATTTTCATTCTCTCTTTTAGTTCTTTACATGTCTTATAAATAAACCAATAGAACAAGTATTTCCTAAAATATTTTTTCACTTACATTTATTTTACAATATTTTATATTATCTCTCATTTTGTAATTTGAAGTAATCACAAGTAACTTTTTACATGTTTACTAAAATTAACACCACATTGATATTCCATGTGCTTCCTCCTTAACATTCATCCTTCAGAAATGAATTTGTCAGCAACATTTATCGTTGCCAAGCTTGGTTGTTTCAACCTGCTCGATTTATCCCCATTTCCAGGAGAGCGAGTGAGCTTTGGTTTGCAGTTTACATTGCACACTTCACCCGGCAGATGCATCCCTGGTTCCTGGTAGCAAACACCACAACCACACACATCCTCCGGGAGGTTATGGTGCTACGTAAACGAAGTCAGTGCCACTGTATGAAGTAGAACTGCACAACAATGGCGACCGTGTGGATGAGTGGGCGAGGTGCCGGTTGTGTTTACCTTGGTACGGTTACGCTTCGGGTGGCTGCACTTCATGGTCCAATTGAAGGTGCCTAACTGCAACTCCACACCTTCCACACACACATTTCCTTCTTCACGCATTTAGCAGTTTCGATGCACCTGCACACTACATTCTAGACCCGATGCATCTAACACATCGGTTCGGCTCGCCGCTCGTCTGACGGGAAAATCTAATCCATATTTCAATCCGGCTTTGACGCTCGAACCGCACCTTGACTGTCGTGCCCATCGTCTGGTATGGCTTGAACTGGCCAACACTGGCGACCTTGTCCCAGGGCGTTGGGCTTCAATGGGCAGACTCATGAGACTGCCGAAGTGTGTACGCGTGTGTAAATGCATCGATGCCAATGTGGCGAACCACAACTGGCATCCGGTGTGGGTCATACACACACACACACACACTCGACGTTGGAAGGAAATGCGTGCTGGAAAAGCAATGCACTTTCACAAGCCGTACATCTCGAACCATACAACTTAGGAATCGTAGAACCGTAGAAGCTTTGAATTGAACCTGGTTTCTAGAACGTTAGCACACATTTCCATGTGTTTCGGTTTAGCCTATAGAAGCTTTGTGTCAGAATTTAGCATAAACAAAAGTGACCACTGTTGGCGTATGGCGAATCCGTAAAGTATTCGGGCGTTACGCCATACGCACCAAGGATGCAACGCATACGGGGCATGTTTACACGAGCTTTGGCTTCTAACGCATCTCTTGCTTTTGTGTGTGTGCGTTTCTTCGTTGATCAAACATTGCTTTCGTCCTTTGCAGAACAGTAACAGCAATTGAAAAGGCTCATGTGTATAAAATTAACAAACAAAACCCTGTGGTGGTTTTGTCTATTTACTAGATGCTTTGCTGTGTTTTGAAGAATCAATTCATTTCTAATGGACAAAAAAGCGGTGCAAAATGGGAGTAAAATCTCCATTTACTGGCTTTGTTTTACCCCATACGTCAGAATAGTCCAATCAAATTCCAGTAACCATGAAAATATCAATGGTTTGTTTGTTTTTAAAGTTTTTACACGAATTTCTGACAAAATAGATCATACTTTTTTAGCATATTGTGAATATCGTTTGCGAAGTAAATCCTAGCGCTTTGAAATGAACTGTGCAGCCAATTGCGTACATTTAGGCGCACAAAAATCAAATGAACGTAGGGGATCATCGTTTAGCGGGAATTTAATTTTCCAAAAAGCCTGTATCATCAAAAGCTTTACATTTGTTTTCGCATTTAATTAAACTTAAATTACACTGAAAAATCTTTCATTCAACTTTATCATTAATTTCATGAACGGTACAAAGTGAAATTTTCAATCTACTACATATAAGCATAAAATACTTTACTGTGTAGAAAATTCATTGTATAATTGTATAAAATGTTTTAAACTAAATTGCGATAATTTATATAAATAAAATCTGCCTTATACCTAGTTAGAATTGTACTGTCATGACTGAAGTTTTCATCATTGTAGATAGTTTTGAAGATTTATATTATATTTTTTATTATTTCATTTTTTTTTTAATATTCACGAAAGTGTGAACACAGCTTTAAGACTAAAAAAGCCCACTTGGTGACCTTTAATCATTTTCATTTAAACTGCACGTTATTCCTATCGTCATACATTTTATAGCAATAGTACGCCCAGGCTGTGCATTTCTAATGCATTCGGAAACACAAAAAAAGCGCCTGAATGTGTTTCTTTTTTACCCACCTTCATAAGTGGCTGCACTAAAAAGACTCTCAAAATCCTCCAGAGTCAACTGCTAACACCATTAAAAGGAACCATCTCGTTTCACTATCGGCTTTCGTCACGCCGGAGTGAACTCAGCTGCTCTTTTTTCCACCTTGCCGAACGAAACGTTCGTTACAGTGTACCGTACGAGCAGCACATGATGGTGCTATCCGTTGGATGACACTGTGAGAAGCTTCACGCCAACTGTCACCCGGGTGGAAAAATTTAGATATCCAAATTAAAGCCTCGGCTCCAATTCATCCCACGACCGGGGAGATTCTTTCGCGTTAAAAAGGACATCCAGTTAGCGGCCCGAAAAGTGCATGAAAAACTGCTCTTGGCAATGGATCGACGATGTTCTAATGAGCGCAGGCATTAAACAGGAAGCCGGAGATGCACGTCGGCTGCGTTTACGTTTGCGTTAGCATCAGCTGATCATTTGACATGCTACTTGGACTACATTTTTGTCGCTCATATTCAATGTAACAGCTATATTTTGGTGCAGAACAAACCAAAAAATACGAAATTTTTTGTACGGAACATTCACACAAAACGAATGGTTATTCACAGATTCGATTTAACGTTGTTGTTGAACCTTAAATGGATGCTTAATGACCGATTAGATTTTCACCGTACGGACATTTTCAATACGTGCACCGACACGAACACCAATGAAAGTTACAAATGAAAGACAAATGGCTTTCCGCTCGTAACTGGGCGCCTCCACCAATAGCTGCAATGATGTGTCGAAGTGATTGTAAAGAATAGAAAAAACGGCCAAATTGAGTACAGGAACCATAAAACTTATGACCCTTGAACTAAGGATAAGAGCTCTCGTTTCGATTCGCCCTGCTTGGCTACTAGCATCGGCAAATCGTAAAGCAAGAAGTGATTGGAATCGAACGATGTCCAACAGATTTCTTACTTTCTCGGAACGACTTGAATAAAATGCATCGATACAGATCTACCCACACCGTTATATACTGCCAAAGTGGATAAACTTCAAGCAAAGTTTTGCCGTCAATTTTTCCGTTTAAAATCCCGTTGAAACTTTTCACACAATTTTATACATTGCACCTTTTTTTCCTAAATGTCGCCTTCAGAAGGTCCCGTGTGGGCAAGCAATTACAACCATAAACAACGATCGATAAGGTGATAAAGTCATCGGAGACAGCACCCAGTGGTCGGTTGGAGTTTGGTGGGAAATTTATGGTAATCAATTTGAAACCGTCTAGAGCAAAAGATAGAGAAAATTTGCTTCTTTTCTTATCGCTTCTGGTGTTCTGTTCTGTTTTTTTTTCTTACACTTTAAGTTTTCGTTCAACTTTATTTTTTACACGAATCGAAGTTGGTGAATCCCGCTTGATGCAATATACAATATGCTTCTTCTTGGTAACTTGGTATAAGGATTTGTCAATGCAATTCAACAATATTGCGTGCAGTAAAATTCATTTCATAATTATTTTCTTTTTATATTTGAAAACAATAGTGATTAGTGTTATATTTATGAATTTGCACTTACTTGTTGATGCTATTGCATGTTGCAAAGCAAAAAATTCAATTATATTCAATATAAAATTAACAAGTAAGAACATTGTTGTGCATAATTTCATAAACAGCGTCAAATGCTTATCATAAAATATGTTATTAAAACATTCACTCTTTAACGCTTTTAAAATTTACAAAGTTTACTTCAATTTTGAACCACATTTTCATACCTCAACACTAAATAAGTACACAATATATATCGTCCCTTGATATATATATCATCACACTTTATAACTTGTGTTCGTAATGTTTTTTGAATACTTTTCAATAGTGTAATAAAAAAACTAAAATGAAATTCATAATCTTATCGTATACGATAACATACGAAAAAGACATGCAATATTTTATAACTTTAAATGTCAAACATACTTTTGATAGTTAAATTTGACTTAAACAGAGAAAGAAAGAGAGAAAGAGATATTTTGAGCACATTACAACTGCATTACAAATTTAATGAGATCAAAAGCATGATGCAGTCGTGTTACATCCTCAATTTTATGCAATTGTTTGCATTTTTCAGCAGTTAATGCAGAATATTTAAAACATCGTAGAAAAAGCTGCATATATTTTACACTTACACCGTAATCTGCATTATGTTAACGACTCCAACTCAGTCTTTGATTCCAAAAAATCGAACGTTGCGAAAAAAGCAAAAATAATCACCGAAAAACTTTCTCGCGTAATGTCGGCCCTTTTTATAATCCCTTTTCTGCTTCTAAAGGTAACATTTCTTCGCCTGCTGCTAAAAATCGCGGCGCAATACTGTCCACCCGTTTGAACTCGATTCAAGCGAATCCATCGTTTCTATACCTGCCCCGCCATTGACGAGGTTTGCCTTTACATTGGTTTTTCAAATTGTACACAAGGTGTAGCAACTTTTAAAAATGCTCCAAATGCATCCCACTGCTCTAGGGATATTTTGTAAGGAGCATGGGACGCGAAAGGTCGAGCGGGAAAAAGATGGCGTTTATAAATCTTCCTACTAGCCGGAATCCGATGCTTCTACGATGCGATCCACGGAGACAGCTGTATCGCTCCGTTTCTTCCCATTCTCGCTGCTAACTCCGCGCGTAAACTTCCATCCATCTGAGGGACCCTCTTCCATCGAACAGGAGGGAAAAGTTTTTAATTAAAAGAAATTTTATGTTCCTTCGAGGTAGTTCAGCTTCCTTTGATTCTCACTGAACTACGCTGCCAAACGGTGAGCTGCAGTTGAAGGAGCTCCGATCGCAAATTAGAGTGCAGCTTTGTGGCGGAATAGCACAGAGAACAGAAGCGGGAGTAAGCAAAAAAAAAAAACGGATGATCTTCGATCCAGGAATTCAATCCGAACGCAGCGGCGGTCCGGTGTAAAACGATGGATTTGTTGCTTAATTTTCCATGCTGTAATTACTGCCCCAAGGGAAATTGTTTCATAGTGTTTCGTCAGCGGTAGGTCGTAAGGAAAGTGTTTTTGAGTAGTATAAAGGAATCAAATTCATTCAATGCTTGATCGCCTTTTCTGTTTGCCTTAACTTTTTCCGGCATTATTTCTCCCGGAGTGTGAACAAAGTTAAACATTGTTACATTGCAACACGGTAAACAATATACTGTTTATGTAAGAAAAAAATATTTTTGACAATGCAGTAGGTATTTATAATATACAAAAATATTTCATTTCATACATTTTATTTACAGTTCTTTGTTAATCAAAAATAATCATAGTAATTTATCCCTATGTTATGTTGCGATTGTTGGTAACCAGTGTGTTATCTCGATATTAGTTTAAGGCATGAATCTAAATACTATTATAGTTGAATTACTTTTAAAATACCTTTTATCCGTTTTGAGGAGCAACGTATGACAAATTTGACATTTTCTTTTAATAATATTCATTCATATTGACTTCTTTCCTTATCATGCACAATTATGTTATTTTAACTATCACACATAAATGCACTTTATGTAAAATTTTACTAACTCTACAGTAATTCGATATTCAAAAATGTACATGACAGAGCTGCTAAAATAAAAATGGTGCAATGTACGAATTGTGTACGGTTATTGCATACTGCCCAGGCGCATATCCAATAATCATGCTAACGGCTGTGTTGCAGTTCGATTAGAAACGAAATGTATTATTTTAGGATTCGAACCGTCTTAAATATTTGCAAAAAGGTTTTTTTTTCAAAAAGAAAATCAAATGAAGCAAAAAATTAAAAGCTAAAGAAACCCGTAACATTTAACTCCTCCCCGCATTTCGCAAATCCGTGCTTTAATGATTGATTCATGTCGTAGCGGTATTTTTCCTTCGGGAAATCTACCCACCCATTCCATTTCTTTTGAGAGAAAAATCATTCAAAATAATGAAGCACAATTCGTTACTTCCTCTGATACGAAGCATAATGACCTGTAGGTTGAAGGTAAAATAACAAATAAGAACAAGAACAGAACAAAGGATGATGTATGATTATTTGACTTACGAAGATAACGAGAAAATATACAGGATTTTTTTTTGGAAGACGGATTAGGGTTTAAAACAAGAACAATATTAAGAGGTTTGATTTATTATTTATTCTTTTTTCGATTTAATTTCAAATTTGCGGGCAATAGAAAGGATGTACAAAAATATCTAAATTCAACAGTTTTGATTAAATTCAACAGCTTATGAATTATCTAGACGCAAATAAATAATATTTATAGGAAAAGGTGTAAACTGAAAGTTTTTGCTAAACGTAAAACACTCCTCTATATGAGTATATAACATTGCAAGGCGACCGTATGATATAACTTTATTTGCAAAAACTGTTTCATAACCATGTTTCCGATCCTGTTTACCCATTTTTCCTATCAAGATGAGCACTTGCATGCCACTGTCACTATTGCTAAGATTTTTGACTTCAGAATTGAATGTGGTTCATTTTCCAGCAGCTAACTTATTGGTTAACATTAGATTTCGGCTTAGGCGATGTTGGTCACTGTTGCGGTGTTGCGCTGACATTGAGAAGTCTATTGAAGTACCTTCAGCTAAAGTGGTGCATTTATGCCATTCCCTGTATACCGAGCGTTCTAAGGTTGGTAAATTTATAGCCCACATCTCGAGTTCACTGCAGAACACGCAGCATATTCGTCTGGTTTGGTTTTCAGTACACGTCAAAGTGTCATTCAGATGCATAATCCTTGCATATTTATATACTCAAGCTGAGAGTCCATGCTTTTAAGAATGACACTGTTGTAGTTTTCTCGGGGAAAATGCCCAGTGATACGGTGAATCCACTAAGGATGTGCCATCTATGTTGGGGACCCAAATTATGGAGAATCTGTGCGCAACTAAGGTTGCATCTTTCTGTACATTTTGCCTAGTATTGTACGGTCCACCATTCAGAATGATGTCTCCCACCATCGATACAATCAGTACAACACATCTGTTGTGGGAGGCAGTGAGTTTAAAGTGGCAGCTTTTACACTTGGTGCTTCAGTCTTTAGACAGAGAGAGCGCGAGAGATAGAGGGAGAGAAAGAGAAACCTGCTACACAATGTCAACAGCAAACGATTATGGTTTCGTTTAATTGTCAGCTATTTCTTGAATCGAGCGGACATGTTCCATGCTAACTTTTTGGATAGTTATGCATTACTGATGATAACGTTGACAGAAGACCAGCATTCAAGTGCGTATATCAAATTAGGCTGTTTTGCTGACATTTAGTGTGTCTAGCATATTTGCAAGTAGATAAAATATTCAACATGGAAAGTTGAATACTTAAAATTTACATTAGAATACTAAAATGTTAATTTAAGAATAGTTTATCTATTAACATTTACTTATAATGTAAGCGAAGAAAGCGAAATATGGTTTGATTTATCACTTAATGTACAAACAACAAATTTAACATTAAGCCAGGTTTCACCGAATCTTTTACACTACTGAATATTCAATGATAGAATTATAAATATGAATCATAACTACAACAAACCTAATGTACTACACTCCAAGACATCTTGGTGAATGCTTCGATTTATGTTAAAAAAAGATTAAATTTATGAAAAGAAAATTTAAAATTGCTCATTTGAAAGCAAGGTTGGTGTGCTACGCAACAAATTTTCGTATCGTGCAACATGAAACGGAGATTCATTCAACCCCCGGCAGGGGTGTCAAAACCACTACCTGATATTAATTCATTGTGAGTGACCATAAAACCTATAATAATGTTATATTCACGAGTGTAATAATTTTGCTCACAAATGTCAGCACAATATTTTTTGCCTTTTAATTAGCCTCGGTGTGCCTTCTTACTTACTAAAATTTGACACCAAACGACACTTTACAAAGGCATTGCTAGTTCTTTCTTATTTTATATTTGCTTACAAAACAGCAAAATCTACAGCAAAATATCGAACAAAGTTGTGTTGTCTTCTGAAATCCAAATAGACGTTACACGGAAGTGTTTCGAAAATGTTTCACGATCTCAAGACTTGTCTCATGAACTCGGTTAGCATTGAATTTAAACAGCCTTCATCAGGTTCATTTCTCGTTCAACCGCCGATACCAACCGTCGTCCGTTCATAACAAACACGAAAATCAGTAAGCAGACTGCTGTCGTTGCGAACGGTTGATAACGCCACGAGTTGAAATATACTTAACATCAGACATCCGGCCGTTGTACGGTAAATATTTCAAAATATAACGGCTTCTCGACTATATTAGCATCATAAGCGGAAACATAAAACGGATGGTAGATTGATAACCTGGACGATTCTTTCAAAAACGTTTCTGTCTGCTGTTGCGATCAGAGATGGATTAAAGTTCCATTACATACTGACAACTATTTTCGCGTACGTGCAGTCGTACTAGTGAAGACCGTCAACTATTAGAAGCCATAAAAATAAAAAGCAGTCGGTGTAAAGCATCACACTGGTCGTTTAGTGAGCAAACGGACGCCAGTAGTTACCGTGAATCGATTGGAAATCACATGAATTCCTTATGATTTGCTATCGCTACCAGAGAAAAGTGTTAAACGAACGTTGTGTAAGTGTGCCGAATTTATGTGGTTGAAGTGAGATAAAAAGTAAAAATACCGATCCAAAAGTTACGCTATTGATATCGTGATAGTAAAACGTGATTGCAGCATCGGAAAGTGATATTGTGCATAGAAAACAACCCAGCAATAGCAAAAGCTTCCTGCAATATGCTTCCTGTATTGACCGATTTTAGTACATTTTACAATAGGCTTTGCATAGTGATAACAGTATTTATAACCGGTAAGTGTCAATATTGTGCTAGCATAAATGAATGAACTACTTAAACCTGCTTGGAATTTCTTTGAATCATTTCATGCTAATTTGTTACAAACATTTTTTGACAAATGTGTAAAATATATAGGAAAACTTTATCTTATCTCCAACCGTCATCTGCAACGCAATACCCACTATCATCTCAACTCGCCACAACCTGCTAAACCAGCAGAGTTCATCAGACGAAGTGATAAATATGTCATATTGCCTTAAATCCGGTCCAAAGCAGTTTCAAGGCCTTCGAGTTTTTTTGCGGTCCCAAAAAAAGGTGGCTGTATATGGTGTTCAATAAAAAAAACTGTTACATGTGATGATATTTGCATACCCAGTTTTATCCCTGCTTTTTTCTACCCCCAACATGATTATACCAAATATTTGCGAAGTTTGTTTGAATTCAGGCTGTTCGAGGCTTATGCGTCGTGCAAAAGACTCGCTCAGTAGACTAGTAATAAGTGGGTTAACATTTTAAGGAATACGGTTTTGAGGAATGCTTGCTCGAGATAGATTGATAGAGTTGAAAGCTTGGTTGACCATTTATGATTTTTATTCTCACAAACTCATGAGAACAAGCTAATGCAAAAATACGGAGTATAACAAACTTAAATTCCAGGAATGAACCGTTATTATTGAAGCCATTCAAGTAGTTAAGAAGCCTAATTAATTGAACAATGAAGGAAACCGACAATGGTGTCACTCGTAGGAATTATTATTTTGCATTGTAACCACCTCCACAAAAATCAAAGGATCGTACGATCTGTTGTATAATCATCATTCGAACACAATCAGCCGCTCACGCCACGCAATTCAATTGAGTTTGGAAATCCTACATCAATCATACTTCAACGTCACCCAATATTCCCATACTTCTTACCTGTTGGGGTATCCCACGGTGCAAACACTTGAGCATAAGGCCATTGGGTACTGATAAGAACACTTATTCACATTTTTGTAGCATTATTGTATCGGTATAGTCATATGATCAATCACATAGCAGTGGTGATAGCGAGTACATGTGTTTATAATTTCTAAATCTTTCTTTTACTAATGTTACTACTTTATTTTTGAAAAGATTTTTTTTTAATTGTTAATTTGAAACTTAATTATATTACACAGATATGACTTAACGAATTTGTCCTTAAAATCTAACACATCTACTTACTATAATCTATCGAGACATGTAGGACTATGACTAAGGCGTTCGCGAAGGCGTGAACTGAGAAATACCAACTTTGTACATGCGATATGTTCGGTTTGCACCGCGCACAACAAATAATTGAAGAGGGATTCTCACTTCTTTTTTCTTGGAAGCGATGCAAATCTCTGGATTTGTGATTTGTCATTTTTAAATTGTCTGTTCAATTTTATTCACTCGAAAGTAAGCCGTTAGTTCAGTGTCAGTTAGTTCAGTGTCAGTTAGTGCTAGTCCGTCGGTAAACTACCAGACGAATTGGAATCATTGCCATGGCCAGAATTACCCTATTCTTAGAGCACTTTCAACCTTTAATGATGCACATCATCTGTTTGAATTCGGAACTCCTGTATCTGAATTCCCCTCCCGTCTTCGTGACACTTCTTCCCTTTGTTTACCTTAGATTAGGTCAATTCCTTGGGTCAGATCTCCAAGAGGTATTCAAATAAATTATTATGATAATAATAATACTAATGAAAATAACACAAATCAAGTGTGGGATGAAACTTGTAATGATATTGAGCAAAAACAGTATTATATCAGACTAGCGGTAAATACCTTGTTTCTTTGAAGTTTTTTTTTTATTATTGGCAATAAGCAATAAACGATTACTTTAATCACTTGAAAATCCTCACGTGATTACTTGAATAGCGATCGATCTTTCTTTTATGTAAGAGTGTGCGCTAATCGCTGTTTCTTTCACTAAGAATGTTATGAATGAATAATAATTCTGCTAATTAAATACAAACCAACATGTGGGATCGAGGAGTAGTTAGAAACTCCACTTCTCCATATTTGCTGATGTTGTAGTTGTCTTAAAATGTTTGTTTTCGTTTGTATATACACAGTACCACACCAAATACAACGTGCCAAAAAGGCAACTCGCAACTGGCAATCAGTTTTAATTTCGTGCTCTGGCTAATCGCCAACGAATTCGGTGTCATACAAGCGGAAGGTTAAGTCTTTCGCACACCAACTGTCGGTACCGACTTAAGAGTCATCGGCAGACAGTTTTAGCGACAATCGTACCTGTATAATCCGAAGCTGACCGCCAGGGCTGCATAATCGAGCTCGTCCGATACTCGTTCGATAATGAATGCGAGTCAGTGACCAATAAAGGTTTCGAAAAGAAAAAAAAACGTATAGCAAAAGACGAAGAAGACTTGTGGCGAAAAGGAAAGGAATGCTGTATGCTGCTGAATGATACCAAACAGCCAATCGCAACCCTCCCAGCAAATCGTACGATATAATGACGTCACGCTGTGGCAACTCACCTGAATCAACAGAAAATGTTTCCAGCGGGTTGGAATTTAACATAACACCCATGAGACTGTGAAAGGAAGACCCCAAGCGTTTGAAGTTGGCTTTATGGCTGCAAAATGCGCGCGTCGGCAGAAAGACTGTGCGGGCTGTGTATTGTTTTCGCTACCCTTTTTCCTTTTAAACGATGCAGCTTATGTTTTTCAGGTTAGGGCAGCACGCCCTTGCGCACCCAGACGGCTCAGACATTAGTGTGCAACTTTCGCTAGGTGCGGTATCAGATTTTTTTTCGCACTCCTGATCCATTGCATAGCGGTGTGGATATCGGTGAATGTAATTCTCAGCCGTTTGTTGTTGGGTTTCAGTACCGTTCGATTTGCTATGGAATATGAAGATATGTGTATAGAGACAACAGGTGAGGTATATACTTTGCGTTGGTATAGTTTACCATAGAGGCGGCAAAGCTACCTGAGAACCTGGCCACAATGGAGACATAATGTTGCGATAGACGGAAAAGCTTACAGAGTAATTTTGGTAAATTTATCTTATACTCAAGTTTGATCGCATTAAATATAATCTATTTTAAACATTAAAAAAAAAGCTTAAAGCAATATTTACAAGCGTCGAACATAATTTTGTTGCAGCGTATACACACCTGTTAAATGTTTTCTTTAACAATTTAGCAATAGAAACAATGTCCCTACTATTACTCACCGTGCGAAATGTTGAAGTTGCAAAACTACCTTGCACAAACACCACAATGCTGCTAAAGCTTTATACAGCACCCACCTTTCCGATCGGACACGTTGTGCAGGTAATAAGCTGCTTGTTCCGCTTTTTGGCCAGTACTCCCTTTCACGTCTACCACGATCTCACAATACGTTCGGAACGAGTTGCGTGTGGCAAGTTCGTTTAATACTTACCGAAGCGAGACGTCGGTGTTGATGCGAAGCTTCAGAAGTTTCGCAGGCCAAGGTCGGTCACATTAACTGGCAGGAACTAGATCATCTGTTGATTTAAGTTATTAGAAAGATTAGAAACTAAATCATCCCGAGAGAACGAGGCCTGTTCTCGCTAATTTCCTCCAAAGAGTTTGAATAAGCAAAAATGAGAAAATCACTTCACAAATACCATCCACCAGTACCAAAGTATGTCTGAGTGGAGAAGATAAGATAGCTGATGTCGTATGACATTCCGTTTTGAATGAAAAGGCCATTCTCATGGTCAGGTGGCTCTTGAAACTAGTTTTCATGCTATTCTACTCTAGAAAAAAAGTCATCGATCCGATGGTATATGGTCAAGGAAATAAACGTAAAGTTATTCATCAAAAGACCAACTTAAGATCCCACCAGAACATGGTAATTCTGGTGTTCTGGTGGTGATGGTGTTCAATATGCATTGTATACGACGACCTTCAAAATCGCATCGATCGCTCAAATAATGCGTATTTCAGTCCATGTTAAACAACTCTTACGTATCAACACGTGGCACTTTTTAGCGTGATCGGTTTGTTATGATGGATGATCGTATAGCCATGTCGATCAAACCAGTTACGAAGGTGCGTTCACTAGTTCGAGGTGGATCACTTTGCTACAAGGGCTGTATACTTTGATCACGTGTTAGCGTCCTATCACATGCTAATCTAATGCACGAGATTATATCGCTTGGCATCTCAATTAACTGTCAATACTAAAGATACATCAATATGGTAATTGTCACTTTAAAGGTAAAGCAATTTATAGTTGAAAAGTACATAAGGAAAGACATATTGTAAACGATCGTTTGTCCGATCGATATATTATTATTATTTTCTTCCCTAAAAAGATTTCAAAGTAAACTTCCTTTCACGGTAACGTCGATAGGTGCGACAATTCTAGTAAATAAACCAACCCAAAAAAAAAAACTCTAAACCGCATACATTGCGCATTGTTACGCACCATTCGGTGGTTCCGCATTGACTTCCTGCTTCGCTTAGCTTTTTCGGCTTTGCAGATGCTGAGATTTGTAGGTTTTTGTTTACATCTTTCGTTTGTGAAGTGATTGCGACTGAAAATAACCTTCTAACTGCAAAACAGACAGCATCACCCCACCGTGCATAAACACTATGCCCTCAGAAGATTTTACTGAGATTGCAAAATAGAACTGCGACGATCCTGGGTGACGAGTATGTGGCGTGATTTGCGCAAAAGCTAACACATCTTGAATGAAGGATGGCAATGTTGAGGCAGTTTTTGCTTTCAATGATTGTTGATCGTGCAGCTTTTTTCTTCCTTCAATCGTTTCCGAGTACTTTTTTACATTATATTTCTCCATTGATCAACACTTTTTGATTGCCATGATGATGCCAATATAATGAGAATAAACAAAACCTTCAATAATTCTTAAGTTGGGGAAAAAAGAGTAGCAACAGGAACGATTACCTACGTCAATGCGATCAAGCAAAATTAGTTTCACATAGTGAGTAAATAAACTAATGAAACATTATGGAATAATGAAATATCTCGATAAATATCAATAAACCAAACATTTTAAAATAGAATGTATAGACACTAAGCATTCTTCCGTTTAGAGATCGTTTCAATTTGGAATAAATGATTAAATCTCGAGTATTTAGATTTTTTTAATTATATTTAATTCATTTCATAAGAACTTAAAAAATAGAAGGTTACAACCGAAAAAACGTTTCCTTAAGGAATATAGTGCTGTACATTGACCGAAGAAGAAAAAAAACTTTGATGAGAAAATCTACTGCGTCAATCACTCCAATTGAGTTTAATTGAGTTAATTCAGCATGTCCATATTCTCATCGCCCATAAGGTACTTGGCAAGAAACTACGTAGTATGTGTAAGGTTTCTACCACCCAATCCGCATCTAGTTGGGCGGATATGCGTAGCAAGTCATTGGTTTGGCATTGACCCGAAAAGAAAATTGTAACTGTCAAAATTGCAACCTTCTTGTTGCCGCATTCCAGACCCATTTTTTGTGGGCTCGACCACACAAGGCCCCAAATTGTGTGACGAGCACAGCTGCACGGTCTTGTATTTATCGTGGCTTCACCCTTCGCCATACCAGAAGTACTGCAGGCAGCGAGGGCATTTACGTCAATGAACGTTGCTTGCTGAGTTCGACAACCAACGCGAAGTGACGGCGAACGAAGGTACTCAAAACAAAAATCATCAAAAAACTACGTGAGTACGAACAGCGTTTACGCTACGGAAGAATCATATCTCATGCCAGAACTGAGAAGTCTTCCGAAGAGGACGTTACGTCAATAATTTGACGCTTTTGCTTAGCCTGTTTTTGTTCTGCCCATTCTGAGTCAGTTTATTCCGGTTCGTCTTTGGACGAGCATTCGATCATGAATGCGTCAGGTGTGGTAACCTAACCTTGCACGTGGAATTCGCTGAAGTGTGCGTCGACATATACGTGTGTGTGCAATCTTTGACGAGCCCCCATTGCTGATTGGTGGAAATACATCGTACGATATTCGGGGCCGTCATACACACACTACACACACCATCTCGTTACGTTACCCCACTTCTTTTTATCATTTTCAGACGGAATGCCGCGTGTGCATCAGGCACAGTGAAGTTATATAGCGGAAAAGTGTGTTAAAGCGCGATCGCGATCGTACGAATATTGAAACGATGCTTTAATTAGATGGCTACGACGCGCCAATTTGAGTTCAGTCGTGGTCCGATGCACATCGGAGATCGTCTCATGCGCCACGCGGTTTAGTGCAGTGCGGATCGGTTTGTTTTCGAGTACGAGATGATCGTGAGTTACAACGCGTTACGCGCGCTGATGAACTGATCATGCCGTGAGTGCTAACGTTACACCGTGATGTCTCATTGATGGGATGCAACATCGCTGTTGGAAGAGTATAGCACTACAAAAATCATTGATGGATTTGACCTACCTTAACTAGTTATTGTAAAGGATTATACATTTAAGATAAATGATTCCATTGACAATATGGCGAATACCGTCATATTGGATATTAAATAAAAATTTATGAGATTACATATGTTTAAAATAAAAAGAAATTTTAGTAATTATTGTTTTTTTATGTGTAATATGTCCATGTGGGCCAAAATTTATCTCATATTTTTTATAACTCTATTTCTGAATAAACTACGTTGAAAAAATAATTTATTTATTAATTAAATTCGATTATTTCTAACAGCAATTATTATGATTTTTGCTATTCGAAATGAAATGATTAAATAACAAAATATCCTATCTGAAAAGCTACCTCACTTATTTTAAGTCACTCTTATCGATAAAGTGTAACGTCAGGCTGATCGTCTTATCTGGTAATTATTTTGTAATGTCTATCTAATCCAATGCCGGCTGGTTGAACTGGTTTGATCAATTGTCGGTTGTAGACAGTGACACCTATTCTTAAAATTACAATCCTTTCCGGGAGGTATTAACTCGCTAATCCATCGATTTAACTTGCTTAATTAATCGTTGCGAGTATTTATGGCTTATCTTACCGCAATAAAAAACAAGCAAAGCTTTTATTGTGTTTGTTGTGTGCCTTGATTGAGTTCCTATGGGATGGTTGAAACGTTACCATTCGTTGGTAGTGTGTTGGGAAGGAAGTTTGCAAGAGAAACAGCTCGTCCGACGGTCAGAAAATTGCCTGATATAATTAGAGCACGCTCAACAAACCGGCTTGTCTGTACGACGTTCAACAGTCAACTACTAAACGTTAGGAAACGAAGCGATGGATGGAACTATTTTTAAACCAAAAACAATTTTGTTATAAAAAATCTGGTTACAGAGAATTTTTCAACAAGAAGCGGATGATTTGCGATGACATGGTTTTGACAAGCGACATTAGACTATTGGCTTGGCAAAAATGTGACCCGATGGCGTAGGTTAGGGTTGTATAATTTTCAAAAAATCCGGAATACGTTCACCGTACCAGTAAACATATTTGTCTACGTCGTAGAATAGGACAAAGTGCAATTTTACTACAACAAAGTACGTCACATCGTGCTGTGTTTTGCTCATTGTTCGTACATATATTTGCAACTTGAAGCACGTGTCCGCCCGTCGTTTGTTGGAGTAAATCGGTGCTAATTGATCTGTTTGTTCGAGAGGAAGAATCGAATAGTAATTGATTTCTATTTGACTTCATTTAAAATGAAAAAAGACAAATTTCATCTTAAAAACGAATGAAAAAAAAAATATGTGATTGGATTGCTGCTGCCGATAATTTTCTTACTTCTAATACTGTAAACAATTTATGCTATTTTTATCCCTATTCCTTTCGATATCGAGTCGCCAGCAAGGAAAACCTGCCAAAAATGCGCATGTGATGTTGTATGTTAGTATTAATAGCCTTCGAAGACAGCGAATCATTCAAGACATGTGGCCTAGTTTTTAATTTTGCATGACAGATCTTCTTGCAACATTGTACGAAAGGAAACGATTCAGAGCAGATCCATATGAAACTATACTATTGCATCGAAAAATAAAGATAAAGGTTGTTTAACCATCATGGAATATGGTGAAAAATATATTAAAGTTACTTAAATTTTAATATCATTTGTAAATTGTTGCAATAAATTTAAAATCTTGCGTGGTAAAGCTTGTCTCAAATAAAATGAATGCTCTCTCAGTATAAGAATCACGTCCGCCAGTCTTTAACAATATAATATACGAAGCAATTGCTTCTGGTGCTTCAATGCGAATATGTTCTGCCGCTTCGATGCAACTACACTGTGCACCTTGCACGTTGATGGACTTGAACGAGACGCGTTGAGTAATACATTCAAGCTGCTCTATTCAATTACATCGGCAAGAGAAAGGATTTGAAGGCTTTTCCCATACTGCCAACTATCCCGTTTGGCGTGTCCGTTTGGAGCTGTGTAATGGACATAATTTACAGTCTTTAACAGTCGAACAACGTTTTTCCTATGGACATGCTTTCTACAAACGCTGCTGTATATTATACACCATTTAACTCTCATGTTCCTCACACTTTTCAAGTATGTACGCATACTTCCGTTGCTCAAATTGGAAATAGATTAGGGAAATATTCGTATCGCAAAAGATAATTAATGCATACAACCAGCCTTGACGGTACGCTGGCTGCACGTTTACACCATAATTCTCACCGGTGAAAAGTGAAAAGCCTTTCGCTTCCGAGCAGGTGTCAACAAGTGGGAAAACAGACCCCTGGCGCATGTGTTTACTTCGTAGTTCGATAACAAAAGGATTCCAGGTTTTGCTAAGCGTTTCAATATGGTACAAATTTAACGGAAGCAAAACTCAACCTTACAGATGTGCCAATGGCCATGGTGCGGCTAATGACAATTAGATTGAAATTACTACAAATTAATCGCATGCTTGAAATGTTCGCGTGTTAGAATGGAATGTGGCGGCGGGCTGGAAACAATGCCACAGCAACGCAATGCTACATTTGGACGACATCCGTTGTGTATCGGGATGGGTAGAATTTGCTTCTGCACAGTTTAAATCACGTTCGAAGTGGACAATCAGGGATTAGAGTTGGTGGTGGCAAGTTGAGGTAAATACTAAGGGACGAAACAAGTGGTCAGCATTCTGTGAAATACCAGGCGTCTCCATTCGATGATCGAATTGCATGCGTGGTTAGGTTGTTGAGAAATTCTTAAAATGTTTGAACAGATAGTGAGCTGCAAATGGTTGTACTGTTTTAAATATATTTCTTCTCATTAAAGCAGCAGTGGCATAAGATTAAAAATAAAGCGTTTAAAAAGCCAAGAATAAAAATTCCAGTGGTCAGTCGCGTTAATGTTTTCCTCAGTTTCCGTGCAATAAAGATTTTTTTTACATTTCATTCTATGAGTATAATGCTTTCTAATAGGATTACTTTACCATCAAGAAAAGCCACTGCTTTTCTTTTATACTCTTTGTGTTCTGTGCAACAACAAAAAAAATAGAACAAAAAAGCCCCAACACTTTGCAACACCGGTTTCGCGAAGGATTAAAAATTAACAGGAACCATTTTTAGCACAAATAACAGTGCAAACAAAACACGGAAAATTATCTCTAACAGCAGCCATAGATTATTATCTGCAACGCAATTGGAACGCAAAACCGCTTATGACGAAAAAAAAACATCTCGTTTGCAAAACCCAGAACCCAGCGTGACACAAACCGAAAACCGACCGTTCGTTGCAATTTGCTTCTCGACGACACCTTGACGGTCCAAATCCAAACTTCCCCTGCTCGCATACACCCCAAAAGCTCGCCCCCTTCCATTTCGCATGATGTGGCAAATTAATAATTTATGCATTAAGTTTACATCCTGCACCTGCAGCAAACGGTACGGGACGCGACGAATTTGCAACAAGCAGCAGCACTATCGCCTTGCTGAAGAATGCCTAGGTAGTCGTGTATCGTGGTCCCGAACTAGAGCGGAAAAGATAATCCACGTTAGTGGAAGAAGCGAGTGAAAGAAAAAGGCACAAAAGCCGTTTAGTAGCGGTACGACGACCAGTGCGATGGGTTCGCTCTGTCGACATGTACATCCGTTTGCCGGTGTTGAGAGCCACATGTGTTTCCGGCTCTGTTTGGCTCTTCCGGTTTTTGGGGTGAGATTGGGGTGAGCCAAACCAGTACTGGACGTACGTGGTGAAGGTTTTTGTATTGCTTTGTTAGTCATTTACAGATCCTTTATCAACATAAATCCTTGCTTTGGTGTGATTTGGTTTTTTGTTTTTTTTTGTTTTAATTTGCCATTGAATGCCATTACTCAACATTACATATTTAAAATGAAATTATTTTAACATTGTAACAAATTGCTCAGGTTCATTAAAAGGCTAAAGGTGAAGGAAAACATTTATTTATGCATCTCATTTTTTTCCTTTCTTTCCAATGTTTTTGCTATACTGCCATACACCAAATGGTGATGAATAGCTAATCGCCATGACTTGCCACTAAACGTGAGTTGGTGAGGTGTAAAAAAGCAAACTCTGCTTGATTTTTTGTTTTTTGTTTGTGGTATGGTTCCTCACAAGTTCGTAAAGTTTCAAAAGTAATAGGCTTGTCTGTGCTGGTTCACCGGTACCGGTTTGTCTTCATGTTTGAAACTAAAACAAAAAAAAAATACCAAAAAAAAGATAGAACACAGCAGCAAGCAAAAACCATAATCACCAAAACGGAAATGGTTTACGCCAGGGCGAAAACGATTAACATGCAACCCTATTTTGAGGTCCGGGTGCTTCGAAGGTGAGTGTGAGGTGGGTGATGTTGGTGAAGCGACCGGAACGCAGGTGTAGAAGGATTTTTTGCGGCAATTTGGCTGCGATCTGAAGATCCGGATGAGAGCAGAATGTGAAAACATATCCATCCTGTTATTCGAAAGCAATACAGGTAGCAGGTAAAAAGGATGGCAAGGATGGAACCGGGTAAAAGTTTTCTAGTTTGCGTTTTTTTTTTGTATGCTTGATACTACCCTCTAGAACCAGGAGATGTTTTATGCAAGAAAGCAAAAGGGAATAAAAAAGGCCACTAAAATGGTTAGTTAGAAGAGAGTTTAAAAAAACCTTAGAATTAAAAGCGGAAGGAAGTGGGAAAAAATGAGATGTCGGTATTAAAACGATCCTGTTTCATCGTTAAACCGTTACTCGTTTTTAAGTTGCTTGCTTTCATTCGGTTGTACCAGGATAGCGTCACTCTAGCAGCGCCTAAATGTAGATTTTTCCTTGCATTTTAGTTGGCGTGAGGCCACTTCTCATTGCAAAGGCTTAAGCCACGCTGTATCTGATCCTTGGCAGCTTGGTAGCCAACCGGTGAAAGAAAGAAGTAAAAAACGTAACACAATTCCAACGGGGAAATGGTTACGATCAAGCGTTTTTTTTTCATTTACGTTGTGAACGATATTCTATTTTTTTTACAAAACTATATACAAGAGCCGGTCGGTAGGTGTGAAATGGGTTTTCTACACCGTATCATAAATATTATAGACGGAGTTTGCTGGCTAATTAGATTGTGGTGTTGTGGCGGCTTGCCATTCTATTCTTCTGCCTTGTTTTCACTTTATAGATCAAATCGCCCGATATAAAGGATTACAGCCGGTGCTTAATGTGGTTAAAGGTATTATAAGCATTCAAAACCCTATCGCTGGTAACGAAAGCTGACCTCAATTACACGACCCATTCCAGGTTGGGGCAAAAAGTTTTCTTTTCAAGGCCAACTTCCACCGCAATACCGTACCATTACAGCGCTTTGCTGAAGTTCAACACGACAAACAGAAAGACAAACAATTTCTACAGTTGCACTTTGCAGGTTAGCTGCAAAAGTTTTCCAAAAAGTACGCCTGGTATTCAAATTGCAGCGTAACGTTCGTTGAGGTTTCTTGAATCTTTTGCGAAGCAGTGTCACCTGGTAAACCCTGACCTACGGTTGGTAGCTTTTAATCACATCACCGTAGTTGCGTCAGTTTATCCTTTCCGAAAGCTCAGCTAAGGAGCTGTACTGGATTGCGCTACCATTATCCAGGATCAACCGGTATGCTGCCAGTGATAAACAAACACACAAACGGACCAGTTTTGAAGCCACTAGAAGGTGGCGCAAGATCCTTGCATTTAAATTTATTTCACATCTAACCGTTTGTTTGTTTTGCTGTTCGATTGCAAACCACAAACACGGTGTCCGTTTCACCGCACTAGCAACACCGCATTAAAGGAAGAATGGGGCGCAGTTTGCATACAGCTAGGCGCATTTGTTCCTCTGACGGATCCCGATCGCTGTACCGTTGTGTGGTGGAAACTTTTGCTTGGAAAAAAAAATGAAGCAGCAAGACGAGGTGACGAGGTGGACGAGTGACTTTTCCCACGTAGCACAGTGTGGGGGGCAGAGCAGATGCGACGCTTTAGACGACCCGCTGGAACGATTTGTTTGCGGTGTATGGAGCAATTGATTTAAATTCTACTGCTCCATTGTAAAAGTATCTTCCGGGGGTGGGGTGCGGCAAAAAGAGAAAACCATGACGGAGACCATTGGTATGCGAACGAGACTTCATGATTTCCCTCCCCGATAACATTCGATACTATGAAGCAGAACAGTGTGCAAATGTTTGCTTTGCGCTGGTTTATATACCGGTAAACAACGAGAAGGCACAGAGTGCGTGGAAGGAAAGTGACCAGGACCAGGGATGATGTTTGTGTTTGTGCAACGATGCAAAGGATGAACTTTGTGGTCAGTTGAGTTCGATTGTGGCTGGCTAGTAGTAAGAGGACAAGGGGTTCAAGCAACATATTAAAGCTTTCCCAGCCGGCCCGAAGCAAGAACCGGCCCGGAGTTTCTCGGCAAAGCGTGAGGAACATGGTGCAACGCAAGCACGCTTCACTAGTTTGTTGTAATTGTCCCTTGACGATGGTGACGTGATTTGTGATTCAATTGCAACGACTCCTTTACCGATCCGGTTTGGCAAATGCAACATTCGCTCATCATTCGTGCATTAGCGTGATGGCATTGAATATGCAAAACTATATCTGTCCAGCGTGAATATTTCTGCTTCGTTTCTTCCGCCTATCCAACGTCAGTAAAACCCCTAATGCATGCTTCAACTAAAAGAGAGTGGGCACAGTTACTGAAAATCTTCCTCCCGAACCAACGATACTCAACACAGGTTCCAACTGGGTGGAAATATTTTATACAAAATCAAATGAACTGAAGCCGATATTCAACGCACGTTGATTCAATGGATCGTGTTGTTGAGCTTGGGTGTTTACTGTTCGGTTTAGTGACCAACCTGTGCGATTATGTTGCAAACTAAGCTGATGAGCTCTGGTGCACTAATGACCACAACATTTTTGTTGTGATATATATTTTTCCATTAGTTCCTATTGTGCGGTTATGGTTGTGGCATTATTTGAAATTGTAGAGTAGTTGTTTGCCCAACGATCAGGTGATAGGGATGATGATTAGATGGCGTTTTGTTTGGCTACGCTAAACCAACCCACTATGAAACGTTACCATGTTTGGAGAATGTGTTTGATGTCAGCATTATGATGGATTACATTTTTATGAGTTTTGTTCTGTTTAATTAGTTTTGCTAAAAGATTTATTATTTTATTTTCTACTTTATGGAGCATTAAAGAACGATGTATGATTTTGAAATTATTTATTTAGTTTTTGTTTTACAAAAGAGATTGAATCATAAACCATTTCAAAATGGTTTCAATTACTTGGGGGCAAATGATTAAAAGAGGTTCTTTGTGTCAAACCGTTTTTTAAATTTCCTTTGCTTTATTGCTTTGCATTTGGGCGCTTTAAGCATCATTATACTTTCAATCCTATTTCTTAAAGCATATGTTTACAAGCAATTCAAACAAATAATGCTTGAAAATGCTTGACAGTAAAAAATGAAAGCTTAAAAAATGGAACACATACTTTATGTTGAATGAGCTATTAAATGCTTATAATTTATTTTCCAATAAACGAACATAATCTGAAGTGCACCAAATGATTGATTTTCAATGTATTATTTTAACATCAAACAATATTCTCCGCCGGCTTAATGAAAATGTGTGAACGAATGTGCTTTTGCACTTTTTGATAAATAGGTTCACTCTTCGTTTGAGTGTCACGGGATATTTTTATTCTACCGCCTGTGCGCCGTTGTGTGTTGTTATTCAAATTATCATTCAAAGTGATCCTTTCTATGTTATGACTTCAGTAATTAAAATCTCCCTGACAACCATTGATACATTAATCTACTTATAACCGTCCTTGCGCCCGGTAATTGCAACTCGCGCGGGAACAGCACCCGTTTGTTTGGTCGGTTGATGGTATATTTTGCTATCTGAAGAATTCACCAAAGGGGATGTTGTTTTTCCAACATGTATCGAGCGCCAAGAGCTAACGCGCTGCGAGGTGACGAGCGCGAGACAAACGTTTGCTTCGGAAATGACCGCACCCTGATGGCGAGGAAAAGCGCAACAAAGTTCCAACATTCTGTGCCATTATGTTGTGCTTACGTGTAGAGCGTGTGTGTGTGTGTATCTGTATCTAGCCATATTGCATATTAAATTTCCGCATCATTTTAATTTTACTCCACTGCACAAGTCAAAACGAAACCCGCGTTGGGGACCGAAATTTTGGGGTGAGAAAAGGTAAGCACTGGACTCACATAATTGCAGCAGATCACTGCTGCTGCTGCTGCTCAGAACACACTTAACCGGACCCGGCAAAGTACTGACCGGGTAAGGATATGCCATATTGAGGGTACATTTCAACCCCGGTTCATTGCAATTCGTCGCATTCACAGGTTCGCAGAGATGTACGCTGTATCTCGCCCGTGTAGCAACGTTTGTGGCTGTGTGGCTGTCCGTTTGGTGCTTCTTTTTTTTGGTTATAGTCCCCAAACAGGTACGGACACACGGCACGGCTCGATATTTCGCCAACAACTTCCCGTGGGGTGCATCCGCTATGTTTCGTGCTGAATATTCATTAATAATGGTTGCAGTTCATCGCTGCAAAACGGGCCGTTTTTCCATTTCGCTCTGTAAAAACACACGAGTGGAAAGCCGAAAGATCGACGCAATGGCACCAACCGGAGCTTTGCTTCATACGCTAGAGGAAAAAAGGTTGGAGGTAAAACAAGGTACAGCCGACAACCATTTTGGGGCCACAGACCGTAAGAGGCAAAAGGGACAGCAGGTGGTATGCGGATTGCATACGTTGCTGGGGCATTGTTGCGAAAATTTAAATAAATGATAGCAGCATGCTTAAGCCGGACGTACGGGGTTGTAGCTGTCGGGATCTTGATCCTCTGTGCAAAAGTAACTGCAATGGACCGCGTCCGAAGATCCACGGAAACGGGGTAGCGTTTTGTTTTTTTTCTCTCTCTTATTTGCGGATTCAACAAGGGTAGAAAAATAATTTACTCCGGCTCGAAACAGGGAGAGAAGGGGCAGCAGTAATCGACCAAACGACGTGCAATCTGCCTAACCAAGCCAGAAACCGAAACTGAATTTTCATCGTTCATCAGCATCAGGGACAGTGCTATCCAAAGAAAATGCAAACGATGGAAAAGCAAAGCAAAACCCTAGTGAAAGCAAAGCTAAGTGAAGACGCGACCGAGTGGAAAAAACCAACAGAAACACCCCAAGGATAGCATCTTCTGCACGTGCAAACGAAGCTTCTTTCTGGTAGAACTTTCCCTGCCCACCTTACCGCACACAAATTATAATGCAACACATTATCTGTCAAACGATCCACCTAGGATTCGCGTCCGCTTCCCTCCGGTATTTCGTGTGAAGTGGCGAGAATCATTTGCATTTGTTGCGCCATTATTACGGCGCGAAGGTGCAACGGACACGAAGCACAGCAGAAGGATAATCGCAAACCGTTTCTCGGGATTCTTGAGGTGTTGAGGTTGACCGCGTGTACTTAAACGGTTCGGGAAGGTGTCGTGCTGAATTTACGGAAAATGGAGAATTAATTGAAAAGCAATGATTGTTGGTTAGTTTAAATTAACGTTACGAAACGGTATGAAACAGATGATAATGATCGTTACTGTTGGAAGGTAGTATGATTTAGTAATTTCTTAATGTTTGAAAAAAAATTTTGAATACCAATTTTTACATCTTAATAAAATTATTATAAAAGTTGATTAAAATTGAGAACGAAATATTACAAATTACATATCTTAGTAAGCAAATTAATTTACTAAAATGCAACAATTTATTTTTGTAAAACAACTTCTGTTTTAAAAATGAAAGTTGTATCATAAATTGTTAATTCATATTATAGAATGGGAAGCCAATCGTCGGTGTATTATTTTTTTAACATTTATTATTCAAAATACGAACAAAAAAATAATAATTTAGGTAATTCCTATTATTAAGATTATTTTGTTTATATGTATTTTAAGATGACGACATCTTGTAATATTGTTATAGGACTGCAGTTACTATAATTTTCACATGGGATTTTCACTTTGTATTTTGCCTTATTTCGGGCAATTATAATATTTATATAATAATGATTAAATTTAATTTTGTTTGATTTTTTAAAAAATTTCCCTCACTATAAAATTATTACAGTTTCATAAAATACTGCAAAATTTTAGATTGAAATTATGTCTTTTATTTGCAAACTGGTAGCAAAACCTTATTTTTGTCATTTGTTTTTGATACCTTCCGTTTCCATATTTTTGATTACGTGTACCGCATAAGCAAACGATAGGTTTTGCTTTCCGATCAATGCAATAGAAAGGCTTGGGTGCAATCGGAACCCTCGTCCCGGATGCGATCAGATGAGCGTTAATGATGGAGTTTGATTTCTTTTATTTTCTCCTTTTGCAATGTTCTCGATGCAAAGTAGCATCGGAATCAGCATCGAACTGCAACAACTGACAGACACCAATAGAGTGAGATCAGATAGAGGGACATTTGAAACACCAAAAAAAAAATTATGTCATGTTCTCTACAAAACCCGAGATGCCATAATTTGCAATAACTTATTCCAGTTTTCGATCGATCTTTGGCGAAAAAAAAATCCAATCCAAGAATCGCGAATGAAACTTTTTCTCAGAATGTATCCCGTTTCCAACTGGTGGAAGAAACTTTGCAACCAACCATTCATTTTTTCGCTCATGTCCAACGTCCATCCGTTTATTATGCGTTTGTGTTAAAAACTCCACATTATCGAAGTCAAAGTTGCAACCCGAAGACGTGGTAGAAACGCGAGATAAAAAAAAAAACGTTGAAATTTCATATCAAATCTTGGTCAAGCGTTGCAAAGAAGCATAGTTTGTTGCCATGTTTTCCGTTCCTGAGCATTCAAACTAAACTCACAACGTCCACTTCGATCCGACACTATTCTATGGAAAGGGAGGAAAAAGCACCCCTATCTAAATGAATTTTTAATTTGAAAAACTTTCCACCACTGGACCGCATTGAAACGCGACGGATGGGTTGTACTGTCTCGGAAGGAGGATGGTGGTGTAACGAGGGAAGGACTGTAGAGAAAATTCTTTCGATGAATTTACACTTTGAGCGTTATTTTTTGACATGCATTTTAATTGGTTCGTTCCACTTCTTTCAATTTCTAATTTTCTTTTTTCTTCTTCTTTTTCTTTCTCTTTTCATGGGCTTTTCATGCGACTGTCCCGTGTGCTGATGGTGTGCCGGACTTCCGCAACGCTAAATGACCACACCACGGTAAACCGTGCTAAACCGTACAATGGAACTCGTCCCGTTTGGCAGTGAATCTTGGAAGAATACGGGCTGATAACTGTGGCCAGGAGGAGCTGAACAAGTGTGCCCGCCCATTTCAAGTGATACAATCGACGACGGATCTGTCCATAGCGACAAAAAAGGAGGATCTGGATAAAATATGCCCGTAAGTTTACGTTCCGCTAATAAATTGTAGTTAGTTGGTGGTGTTCCTTTTTGGGTACGTTCGTTCTCGACACTTTCCGTTGGCAAAAATCTTGCCCATTGTTCTGCACATAAATCATTCCCTTAGGGCTGTTTGGCGGGGAGGAAACTGATGGTGGATGTAACGAACAGCAATTAACACAAAGTGTCATTGCAGATTGTTGAGAGTGCGGCTCAGACTTTTTAGTTGGAAGGTGTTAGGTACGAGGAAATTATACACGGAAAAGTCCGTTCGGTAATCTCTTACCAGATTAGTTGTAGAACGGGAATGATTTGGTAGTTTGGCTTTATTTGTCATTCCAGTACAATACATTGCACATTAATAAATTCGAGTCTCGGTACAATGTTCGGCAATGTGCATGTGTGTTTTTTAAAACTCCATTAGCAGAAAGTGGAGTTCGTCACGTGCCAAAGGATTGGATTGATAGGATCGTGACGAAGTACATCGTAAGTGATCGGTTCAATAGCGGGTCAATAAAAACGCAATGGATGTAATCCAAAATCAGGACACGCTATTATCGGCATTTTAGCCGTCCATTAGCAGCCGATTTCTTCAACAAATAAATACTGACCCGGTGTGTTGTTCCAATGCGTATTTCCTAATTGTCTCGTGTTACATTGATTGTATCATTTCAGTGATCTAAATAACGGGCTACACTGCATACGTAGCTACACGCGACGTTGTATGACCCTGGAGCAGCGTAACCGATTCAACAAGCTGTACAACGGCACTAACCAATTCGTGCGAGACCTTTGTCGTGAGGGTGACTACCAGCGCGAATTCCTTTCACACGCACCCTGCCTACAGCTGGTCCGGCCGGACTATGAAGTTTGCGGACGGCGGTATCATCATACCGTGACGGCAATAACGAAACAGTTACAGCCCGAGGATCACCAAAACCAGCATCACCACGGACACCAAGGGCAGCAACAGACGGACGGGGAGTTAAGTGAACATCAGCATGAAGGGCGCCATCGGAACCATCGTACGACAAGTCGCACCGATGAGGATGACGTACTGAGGGTGTGCTGTTCATTCATGGAGTATCTTGATTGTTCGGAAACGGCCGCCAGAAATACGTGCGGCCGCGAAACGGCAAGGTTTACACGTGGCTTCTTGGACAAGATGTCGTCGACGTTAATCAAGGTGAGTTGAGGATGAACACTACAAGGATTCAACATGTCCGTTAGTCACTAACTCGATGTGCTGTGTTTTGTATCACTTCCAGATGTATTGTGAGGATTACTACAAATCAAACAAATGTCCTTCAATGTACACATCGTCAGCCAGCAGCCGTTGGAGTCAATTACACAGTGCGATACTACTGCTAGTTCCCACGATCATCAGCTCCATTAGCAGCTGGACCTCTGTCTGGTGGACGTTTCGATCAGACGCTTCATTACGGTTACGATAATGTACCGCTATTCGCAGCATTATCCTATAGAATTCTAAAAACAGCTTAAAACCTGCTTTCACTGGCTAATGCACCGTACGAGAAGTTTTAACTAAAGTAATGTAGTTTAGTGTATAGCACTAATTCGGATTCACTCACTTTCCGTATTATCTCGCGCATAGGTAGGCAGTCGTATCTCCGACGAGGCATTACACGGTAAACTGTTTTCTTCTTGTCTGTTTAGTTTAACTTTAAAAAGGCCAAGCCATTATCTTAAGGCGTCACTATAAAATAAAATGACAAATTAATTTTAAACAAAACCGAATGATCCATACCCGTAGCTCCCCCTCTCGTCGCACCATAATTGGCAAATTGGATTCAATCCAGGCAACGGCGCAGGGCAATCGTTTTGAATTGTGCTCCATCATCAACTCATCAACTCTAGCGCGTCGATCAAATGCGAAGACGTGAAGACGTCGTTGTCGTGCCTAGAATCGACCTTAACCATAACTCTGTACAACGCGTGGTGAACTTGCAGCACCGATGGGTGCAATTAGGGTTAATTTATTTATTTAAAATGGTCGGTGTTGCGGTTCGCCATTGACGTGAACGAAGAAAAAAAAATAGCAAAATCAATAGAACTGAGGAGACTCTACATTCTCCGTCATCATCAGACATCAGAGATCGCTAAGCCAGTTATTGTTTCTCAGCAAAAGCCATGTAATTCCCGTAGTTCTTTGGCTGCTGACCTTCCACAACATGTGTTATTATATATCGCAGATACCGAAGATGTAGATAGTATTCTAGTTAATGTGTTTACAGTTACATGAAATGTAGATCAGAGTATGATGCTTCTGTTAGTTGCTCAGTATCATTTCCCTTCTAGACGTAATCGAACGTATTGGAACGTAGTTTTGGTAAACAAAAATTGTAAAAAAAAACTAATGTAGCTCGTTTCATTAGCAAATTCGATCATTTCGATAGCGAGATAGGGCACGGGATAACTTGAATATTGTCGTTAAATATGAAAACAACATAAACCTTACACAGTAACAAGAAAATATAAATTACCCATCCAATCAATTACCATGACTGTGTTTTACTTGTTTCGTTTCCTTAATTTATATAACTGTTTATATAATATTCTCGTGTCGTCATATTTGTTATCGAACTCCCTGTTCGAACGAATGCCTGTTCCGTTTTGTATGAAATTTTCACTGAACGTTCGTTTGGTATGAGAATAGGTTTTTAAGTAGTTTTCGTCTCGCTAGGCGTCCTTTGAACAATATTATTCGTCCTTTTACCTACTTTACCTATTGAAACGAAAAAATTCTAACGAATAATCCAATCAAAATCCACAAAAGGTTTTCTCTTCTTCTTCTTGGCTTAACGACCTCTCTAAGGCCACGCCGGCCAGTTCTGACTTATACTAGACTTATTTTTACCACCAGAAAAAGAACTTAAATTTTGCATTCCGTCATTGTGAACTATCAGTAACCAACATCGATAATTAGAAGGAACTCAAGATCGCTGGAACAGTTTGCCACACGGACCAAGAACACCAACAAGCACATCGGGAATTTACATCCGCTTCTTCTTTCGACGGAATTCGAAGGAATTCTTCGCCACGCTTTCAAGAAAGACCCAAATAATGAATATTCCGCTCATCCTAAAGTCGTCATCGGTGCAATGGAAAATGAATGATGTCTTTGTCATGCGGTCAAATTTAGTTAGAAAAAGATGAGAAGTTCTTAATTTCAGGACACAGATCCTGATTCAAATGTTTTCAGATAATCTATTCCAAAATTTATTGAGTGCTTCCTAATGAATTCTTCTACAATACATGTCAAGAGTTGTTAAAGAAATATGGGTTATGAGATGACGAAACATACGAAATGTTCGGCGGAAAACTTTCGTTACCAAAATATTGTTATAGACAAAGCTAGGTTATAATCAATCAATGAATTAACGAACTCTCTCGATGTTGCAGAGATATTTAAAGGTGCAAGAGGTAGAGACATTCTGCGAGTGAACAACATGGATGTGCTCAGATACCAAGATAGTCGACTCTAAAACTCTCTTTTTATATAACCCACATCGAAGCATGTTTCAGACTTATCAGATGTCGATACGGACAATAATTCTCTGTATTTTTTTTGTATTTTTGCAAGAATTGATATATAATTTAAGCTCTCAATGGTTCATCGTAATCCAATACACTTGTCGTGCACCTTGAACAAGTGCCTATTCCTTAACCGCATGTAACGCATACGTAAGACTATTGAACGGCACCCAAACCCACTCACTTTCCCAGAACTTTAGATAGAACGGTCTCTGTTCAATTGTGCGACAACCGTACGCCTCTAGCATTGCTTCCGTTTCTTCAGGCGAAACAAACTGATCATAATCGTGCGAACCCTTCGGCAGCCTCTTCATGATATTTTCCAGCACTACCACCGCCAGAAGCCAGGACCAGTTGGTCTTGTTCCACGTACTGATGAATACAGAGCCACCCGGTTTCAGCACCGCAGCGACGTGCTTGAGCAGCGTACTCTTGTCCACCACATGCTCGATCGTTTCCGATAGTACGACCACATCATACTTGCCAACCGCACCTTGCCAGTGTTCCTCGAGCGATTGTTCGTAGTACTGGCAACGATCCTTAATGTCCGTTTGCTTATGTGCGTGTGCCTTGGCTACCTCGATTAGGTGTCGCGCTGGATCAATACCGACTACGTTCGCGTGCAGTTTCGCAAGCGCCTCCGAATAAATTCCACCACCGCAACCAACATCCAGCACCGTGAGACCTTTCAAGGCATCCGTCGTGTACCGTTGCTTTCGATCTAGTTTCCCTGCCTTGATGAGACCTTCCACAACCATTGGAACTCTAAAATGAAACAGTTTGAAATGCCGATATAAGTATTTCAGTTTGTATCTATTGCAATCGGGAATAAGCGTCTTACCTCAATTTATTTAACTTATGCAGCAAAATCATAGGCCCAGTCGGTTCCCACCAGTGCGTCGAAAGTTGATCAAAGGTGGCAATTTGCTCCTCTGCCGTACTTTTCATCGACAGACCCTCCATCAGGCTGAGGAAGGCGATCGATGCTTTTTCGAAACATTTTGCTATTACAAATTGAAAGAACGATAGCACCAGCGTGCAGATCACAAATCCTTTCGATCGCATCACCGAATCGTTACTCTCCATCTTTTCGTTTTCGGTGGTGGCAATAAAATTCCTTCCTTTGATACACACTTTAACTGTCCCGAAGCGATCACACGACTGATATTGTTCCAAGTGTACAGGGCAGCTTTTAAAGGGCTATTAAATTCCTCACTTTGAGCAATGTTGGGTAATGTGGCGCTCACTAATTATTATACCCCACCGTCCGTTATAGTATAACCTAGCTGCTCACAACACGCAAAAGCTTGCACGAAATCAAGTTAAAACAAACGGTATCACCTTACAACCCGTTCCTTTTGCAGCATTTTCGACCTTAACATTGGAAAATGGCATATGAACTAAATTCAATTTGGATTTATAATTAATATAATAACAATTTTCTCAACTATGTTCGACTAAAGCAATCGATAGCTACTAGTGATCGCTTACAGCTGACATGTACATTTAAGAGACATAATCCCTTAAAACCAATTTATTGATACCTTCTTGCAACGTACACACAATAATCTTAACAAACGCCCTTAATCGTCCCAATCATCCAGGGCTAAATCTTTCAGAATATCCACCTGATCTGCATCCGTTCCATCTTCCAACGGATACTCTTCAACGATTGTACGCTTTTGTGGTTTGTTGTGTTGCTTTGTTGATTTCTTTTTGCTACTCTTTTCGGGTACTTCTTGTTCATCCTCCTCATCACTATCCAAGCTCATCTCCGGCCCATCATCGCTATTTTCCTCCATGGCGGACATCGATTCATCATCGGATTCGTCACCATCATCTTCTTCCTTTCCTTCAAACCCGATCATATCATCATCATCATCATCATCGTCCTCATCGTCCGATGGGAACAACGTTACAGGACCGTCCTTTTTCACCTGTGGCTTCTTCTGCAGTTTCTTTACTGTCGGAAGTTTATAGTCACTGATATTCTCCGAATCCGTAGCATGTCGACGTTTAATCGATTCCGATTCTTTCGCAAAGGTAGCGTAGAACTTCATCAGCGGTGTACCATCCGCGCGAACCGTTTCCTCCCATGCACGGATACGTTCCGTTTCCTTCAACGGTATGTCCATCTTGACGCGTAGCTTTTCCATGAACTCATAGTTCTCCATAAACTTATCGCTAAGTTCCTTCATCTTGCACGAGTAATAGTACCGTTGCGTGGGCTGCTTGATCGTTTTCATGTACTCGTTGACTTTTTTCCTGTACTCGCGCAGCTGCAATATGATCGGTAAGATGATCTCTGGGAAACCGACCGATGCGGACTCGTTGGTCGCAAACTCCAACATCAATTCGTAGATCTGGTCGATCACGGCGTCTTTGAAAGCTTTCGATTGAATATTTGCCGGTGCAAATCGTAATAAGCAGGTCAGATTGACCGGGTTCATGAGCATTTTTTTATAGGGCTCATTGAAGCTGTTGGATCGTAGCACCTCCACCAGAAACGGAAGTACCGGTATGTAAATATTAGTTTTGGCATTCAGTTCTACCAGCATGCGACAGCAGTGGAAGCGCAACGGGAAGTACTGTGCAGAGGGTATCAATTTAATAACGCCGATCGTGATCGAAACAAACGGATAGATTAGTGGTTCGAGCACTTCGCCATGTGCATGGGCCGCACCGAGAATATCTCCCCAAAGCTTCAACGAGTTTATGTACTGCCAGTTGTAGATGTACCGGAAGCTATCCTTTTTCTGCGTTACAACAGCATTCCGCAGGTGAATGGCGAGCTGACGGATGTACAAAAACATGTGCTGGTACGACAAACCGAAATTGAGCAAAAACATCTCTGTTAACGAGCGACGCATAAAGTTGATGTTGGGCAGAGTGTTCGGAGAAACGAATTTGCTGTTCTTGATGTACGCCAGATACATCACCTTCAGTACCTTGCTGAGGAACATGGATTGTTGTGCATTTGTAATCTTCAAGATGCACATAAAAGCTAAAACCCGGATCGTTTCCTCCTCTGCTGTACTCCAAATGCTGATCAGACGCTTTAGAATGGGTTTCGTTAAGTTTTTATAACACACCAGAATCGATGAAAATTGATGCAGATGTTTTAGAAGCACGGACATGATGTGTGACGAGGCTACGTTGTCGAGCAAATTTGTCAAATCGGTCAAATACGACTTTAGACAGCCTTTTATCTTCTTGAACCGTCTATGATTCTTCAGATGCTTAAACTGTTGTTTTTCGTCCAATGCAAGGTAGCTACGAACAGCAGGGCCAAGGTATAGGACACATGTTTGAACGATCCCATTGAATAGAGCTGAACCTTGAACGATATACGGTGGAATAACGCTTTTATCACCCGTGACAGTGAAAAGTGCTGAACTGAAAGCCTTGCAGATGCTCCTGATGCCTTTGACATGTTTTACCGGAAAGGTGGTCAGATCTTTTGTCCATGCTTTCAACATTCTAAACGTTACCTTCTTACCCGGCGTACTATCGTCAACGTTTTCACCATCGTCTTGCCCATCGTCTTCGCCATCGTCTTCTTTCTCGTCGTCCTCATTCGGATCAAAATCACTTTCATCGCTGGCCACTTCCAGCTTACTCGGCAACTCGTGCACATTTCCCTCTTCATCGTCAACCGCTTCTTCGTCCGACGAATCGTTCCATTCAGAATCGCTTCCTACCATTTGTCCGAATTTTAGCAATTTAGCATCATTTTGCTTCAAAAAAGCAAACAGTTCGGGATCGGTGGTTTCCAGTCTGGCAAGCGCCTCCTTGTGTTCCTTTTCTACCTGTTTCATGCCCCTCTCTGGATCATGCTCATTCTCTTCGTCGGAATCTTCAGGAGCAGCACGTTGGCTTTTCATTTTCTTAGCATCTTTCTTTTTAAGCACAAGTGATTGTTTAGTACTGCTTTTCTTCTTTTTTTCTTTTAACTCTTCCTTTGTCCGTTTAAGGGATTTTTCCCTTTTCTTCGGATTCGTAGTTTTCGTATCATTATCGGAACTGCCAGCATCTTCAGAATCCGATTCCGATTTAGACAGTTTGCGATTTCTTTTCTTCTCGTTTCCATTTGTTGCAGGCTTACGGTCTTTAGATTTAATTTTTTTCTCCATTACTTTGTTTTCATGTTCCACTCCGTTAGCATGCGGTTTATCTTCGAAATTAGTCTTTTTCTTCTTTCCATCTAGCAAAGCTTTCTTCTTCTGATTTTTCTTTCCAGTACCATTTACGATCGTTTCTGATTCATCGGTATCCATCAATTTCTTGGCCTTTTCTGCAACTTTAGTTTTCGATTTAGCGCCGTTTAGATCCTGTTTCTTTTTAGCCTTTCCAATACCATTCGACTTGATTTTACTCTTCGGTTTCGCGTCAGGTTCATCATCCCCTACATCTGCATCCATGTTGTCCAAAAAGTTGTCTAGGGACATGTTCTGGAAGTCTTCCTTTTTCTTCGACTGTTTAATCTTCATTCTGGGTATGTAATGGATAACACAACAATTAAACAATGACGTGTGAACACTTTAATTAATGAAAATCTTGAACTTTTCGCAACTTGTTTTCACAGGCCGGGCGATCTCGCACGTGTTTACCGCGTTGACGTTTTCTGAACCATGCTTAATTTGACAGCGGGTTGAATGTCAAATACAATGTTGCCAGTTTGGCAGTTTATCAATACATATTTCAAATAAATATTGAATCAATATCCAATTATTTCGTGTTTGCTGATATTTGTACCAAATGCATAATTACAATTTTATAAAATTTCAAACGATAATCAACCAAACGCATAAAAATGGCATCGCTAACAATTTCATACAAAAAAGTATGCAAAATATTTTGACACAGTTGTTGGTTACCGATGCCAACTGTGAAGTTTTCATTGTTTGGAAACAACGAACGAGCGCCGGTGATTAGGATCAGAGTCAAGTTTTATTCGTGTAAAGCTTTTTAAAATCATCAAACTATGCTACCTCAGCAAACCATTCGACTTTTGCGCCAAACAGTATTGCTTAAAAGGTAACATAAACATTACTTTTAGGTATTGAATAAAATGACGCAATATTTCGCTTTCCTTCTAGAACGTCCCGCAGTTTTTCCTCACCTTCGGAAACTATACGCACCCAATACAGTAATGTTGATCAGCGGGAAGTGGAAAATCTTTCGAAGCAGTCCACCGAATGGTGGGATCCACATGGTCCTATTCGTGGACTACACGCGATGAACGCCCTTCGTGTTCCTTTGATTCGTGACGGATTAATCACGACCGGTGCTGTGGAGAAAACGCTTGTACGAAAACCAAATGTCCTCGCAAATTTGAACATTTTGGAGGTGGGATGTGGTGGAGGGATTTTAACGGAAGCAGTTGCCAAATTGCATTCGAAAGTAGTCGGTATTGATCCAAGCGAAAAATTGATCAACGTGGCAAAACAACATGCTTTAGAAGATAAATCGCTTAATCCGCAACAAATTCAATATTATGTAGAAACCATCGAGCAACATGCTGCCAAAAATGTTGAACAATATGATGCAGTGGTCGCTTCGGAGGTATTGGAGCACGTGAATGATAAGGTGGCATTTATCGAGCAGTGTCTGAGCGCCCTTAAACCGGGAGGATCTATGTTTATTACCACGATCAACAAAACGACACCTTCGTGGCTGGGGGCCATCGTTGGTGCCGAACAAGTTTTTAAACTAGTTCCCGAAGGTACTCACGATTGGGATAAGTTCATATCGCCACTCGATTTGCAACGAATTCTCTCTAGCTACAATTGCAACACAATACTTGTGCACGGAATGTTTTACCAGTTTTGGTCAAACCAGTGGTGTTGGACGAAGAACACTGATATAAATTACGCGCTCCATGCAATTAAAATAAAAGAACAGTAAGTGTTTCACATGTTTGATTTAAATTTAATACACCTACTTATTGTAGAAGCAATACGTGAATCACAATAAAGTAATTAATTTATTAAACAACTCAAGTTGAACGTTTTATGTTTAACGGTAGTGGATGCTGCAGCCTTTTTTTATGGGTATCATACTTCTTATTCATTGAGTGCATTACACTGGAGTAGAACTGGGCCATCTCCGCATCGGGAACGTCTGTTTCCATCTTAGCTTTCTTGGCGGCTTCCTCTCGCTCACGTTTCGCGACGTCTACTCCGGATTCGATTTCAATAATTCGCTCTATTTCGGGATTCATGCCACCGTAGCTGATACGGCCTTCGATCAGATTTTCACATGGCACGTAGCTAGGCTCTATTACATATTTTACAGTTTCTGATAACATTTTATCCGTAATTTCACTTGCATACAGTGCACTGGAAGGAAATAACACATTGTTTGTTGTTACAATCATTTCAGTTTTCGCTGGAACCGTTGTGCTTACCGGCCTCGTTCATTGTCTGCTTCTTTGTCTAATTTTTCCTTCGTCCGCGACATAAATTTCATCTGCAAAATACCCTTCGAAAGTTGTACTTTATTCATTTTCGTAGACATTTTAAGGCTATTTCCCGTATCGAAACAGTGGAAACAAGAATGGAGGAATACGTAAACAAATCAGACATGTGCATGTGCAAGGCTGATGACAATCAATTTGTCAATGTAATAACCGGTAAACCGGTTCAAACATTTATTACAAACAGATGCTAAAAAAGCGTAATTCACCGTTGCAATGTATTACAACAAGTTCGGAGTTCTAATTAAAAGGAGTAAAATAAAGGTACGTGATGTAATTCTGTATAGGAGGAAGGCATTTACGATTGCAAAATACGACGTATTATTTGAAATAACCGGTTCGTTTTTCTAACGGCTGTCCTTCCGACGCAGCTGTCATTCACAATCAAAACAAAAACGCGATCTTTATTCCGAAAGTGAGCTCCAAAACAAGACGCATACAAATTCCAAAGCAGTGAAAAAGTTCTCCGCAGTCTATAAAAGTGTAATTAGTGTGTTTGTTTAATGCAGTGTCTGTGATTGTGTTTTACCATGTTTGGTTTCAGCAAGCCAACGCCACCCAAGCGTGAACGAACGCGAAATCCTGCGGAGGTAAGTTTATAGAGTGAGAGCGATGCTACAACAGCCTGCGGCATTAGTCATCACCTCATGTTTTTCTTTGTGCTTTTTCGAATGCATGAACAGTTTGGAATATTCGGACTATCGGACGATATCGCAGGTATCGGAGACGATGATGGAAGTGATGCAGATGACGATGCTTTGGAAGCGGAACTGGCTGCAATTACGGCCGGAATGGGTGGCGTTCGAAAAGCGAAACCAAAACCCAAACCGAAAGGAATTGTGGCACCACAGGAGCTGGATGCTATGGTAGCGGCTAGTTTGCGAGACGTGGGTAGCGATGAGGATGCGTCCGATGGCGACGAAGATGATTCGGATTTGTTGGATGAACTGTCAGCGATTACGGGAGACGCGGGTGAATACGAAGAGGAAGTCGCTAAAGCTAAACCTCCAACAGCACCGCCAAGAAAAAGTTCATCGAATGAAGAGTTAGTAGCACTGCTTAAATCTCGTGTCGTAATGTACACACAGGCCGAGGAGGGTGCCAAGAAAGGGGGTGATTCGGGAAAAGCAAGAAGATTTAATCGTGGGCTTAAAACACTCAAAGACCAATTACGACTGGCCGAAGCAGGAAAGGCAGTCGATCAGAGTGAAATACCTCCTGAAGTGAGCGTTAAATTGGCAGCGCCGCCGAAGGATGCTACAAATGATACATCGAAACCTATTGCAACAGGGCCAGCACCTGTTCGTCCTGCGCCTCCGCCACCATCTGCGATCTCTCCATCTACCCCAGATGAGCCAGGACCTTCACGAGCAGTACCACCGGTGCCACCAAGACGTGAAGCAAAGCCACCAACGATGCCGGCACCAGTACTGCAAGAAACAGTCGCGAAGGAAAACCCTAAGCTAACTCTTCTAAATGAAAGAAAGCAACTCTACAAACAAGCTGCACTAAATGCAAAAAAAGCGGGTAATAACGAACAAGCGATGGCGTACGTTAAGGTTCTAAAACAGTTCGATGTGGTAATTCATGCCATGGAAAATGGTGAGGAAGTAGATCTTAGTCGAATGCCACCGCCTCCGAGTGAGTTGAGTACTGCACAGACTATCCAACCACCAGTGCCTTCCGATAGCAAACCGAAACAGGAAGAAAAGATACAGAAGGAAGCGGAAACACCTTCACCATCTGTTCCCGTTGGTACTGTGGAACAACCGATCGACGAAGAAGAGGAGGAAGAGGAAAACTTAATTCAAGCATCTACTGTGCTGGAAGCACTTGAGCAGCGTTTGGAAAAGTATATATCCGTCGAACAGGCGGCCAAAGACGAGGGCAACAGTTCGAAAGCTCGCCGAATGGGAAGAATTGTGAAACAATATCAAGACGCGATAAAGATGCATAAGGCAGGGAAACCGATTCCCATCGATGAACTACCAACACCACCGGGCTATGGGCCAATTCCGGTCGATGGACCTCCGAAGCCACCGGTACCAGCTGTAGCTAAAAAGCCTGCTCCTTCCATACCGCAGAAACCTCAAGTGGCATCGCCACTCCTACCGGCCGGAGAGCAAATGCCAGGGCCAAGCAAGAGCTCACCGAAACCAGCTACACTGTTCGATAAACAGTTAAACCTTTTGCTGGAACGTCACCGCGAATACAAACAGGCGGCTATTGAAGCGAAAAAAGCAGGCGATCTCGATGAAGCGAAGGAATGTTTGCGAGTGTTCAAGGGGCTGGAAAAGCTGATAGAGGTAGCTCGCGCTGGTGGCAGGGTAGATCTGACAACGGTTCCGATTGCACCCTCGAAACGCAACGCACTCGAGGCGTCCTTTACTATTGTGAACACGGAGGACTGCGATCAGCCGGGAGGCGATAATGAACAGACAGGGACTGACCAGGGCGTCGATGGTGAAACGCGTATAAGGCTAGAGGAACAGTTGTCAAAGCAGTTGATTATCTGCCGGAATACTCGCGATCATCATCGCGCAATGGGTGACATTGCGGGGATGAACAAATTCGAAAATCTCGCGCTCAACGTACAGAAGGATCTCGATCTGGTACGGCTGGTCCATCGGCAGGGATTACCGTTGCCTAAATTCCACTATGAAAAGCTCCAATTTAATGTGGTAAAATGCCACACGGATCTGTCGGACAATGAGATCGAGATATGTGTGGTGCGCGGAATCAATTACAACGTTCCCAATCCGAAGGATGTCGATACCTATGTGAAGTTTGAGTTTCCTTATCCGCAGGTAACATTCGATAAGTGATTGGTTATGTGTAAGGTTGATTTTAATTTATTTCTTTTACCTAATTCATCACAGGAAGATCCGTTGAAAGGAAGGACGAACCTCGTTAAAGACACTCACAGTCCCGAGTACAATTACCAGCAAACGCTCGAAATCCAACGCAACCAGCGAAACTGTCAGCGTGTGTTCAAGCGACAAGCGGTGAAATGTGAAGTCTTCTCGAAGGGGTAAGATACATTCCCATTGTACACAGCTTGTGGTAGTAAGCTTTGGATGCTTTGTCCTCAAAACGTTACGTCGATTATTGTAAGTTGTCTAAACAACACTGACACTGAAAAACGAAAAATTAGAAATCTACCCCGAGCCCTAAACGAATCACCTGTTTAATTAGTACCTATATATATTAATTTGGCAAGGAAACCCGCTTTTGTTTGAAACTCTTCATTCACTAGTGTAGCAATATGCCGTTAAAAAAAATGTTTACCCACTTCCATCCTTCCTTGCTTGCGTTGAGCACACCCGTAGATCTTTGCATGCCCTTAGTAGCATTCCAGTAGAACATGCCGTACGCCATTGTCTAGTGGCTTTCATTCTATAGCGTGTTTTTTTTTCTTCCTTTTCATTTTATTGTACGCACGATACGCATTGTGCTATGGCACGTTTTGTTGTTGTTTTTGTTGTTGTGTACAACAATGCTTGGCGCGTTTAAAAAAAAAATTACGCACGTGTTTTGTGCATGTCCTTCTTGCCACGCGGCACACGATTGTACCGCGCGGATACATATCGGTGTGTGCCTTTCGTGTACGTGTTCATTTTGCTTGTAATGACGGTGATTCGCCCTCCTGCCACTAGCTGCTGCTGTCACGGTGCATCAACTGGACTTTTCTCCTGTTTCAGTGGTTTCCTGCGCTCGGACGTGCTGATCGGTACGGTGACGGTCAAGTTGCAGCCGCTGGAGACGCAGATCGAAATCCACGATTCATTTCCGGTGAGTAGCAATAGACACACGCGTACCGGCTCATTTCCAACCGGATTCAATTTTCGCGAGCTGCATTCTCAACGCTTTAACGTGCTTGCAGCTAATGGACGGGAGGCGTACGGTCGGTGGCAAGCTCGAGGTCAAAATACGTGTTCGTAATCCCATCCTGACGAAGCAAATCGAGCAGATTAACGAACGTTGGGTGGTGCTCGATTCATAGACACACTTCCGGGACGACGAATGACTTCCGTTTCGGGATGGCGCGGCGACACGCGGGACATGAAATTCTGAACCAAATTACCGAACTATTTGTATGTGGGTGTGCATATAGGTGTGTGCACCGTGCAGCGGTGTACCGGTATCAAACTGCAACAACGAAACGCTTTGTGCAACGGATTGCGCGAAATGTAGCTGAATAAATTAAACTCATTCGGCCGGCTTTGTACTATGGACAGACCGTGCAAACCAGTTTCGGTCGATGTTAGAATGTGATATTAAAGGAAACGGTTTGCTTTTAGCATTCGGTCCACACGAGAAACCATCCGTGTGCTATGTTTGTGTGGGGTTTTATCGGTATCAATTGAATGAATACAACTCCTAACTCGTTCGCTTCTTGATTGACTGTTCCGCCGGGGAGCTTGATTCACGGTCGCGGAGATGGCGGCAGTACGTCACAAAGCATAAAGTATGTCCATTCGGCTAATTACGATACTGTACGATGTTGTCACCCAGTGCATAAGACAATGTAAAGAACACGCTTACACAGTTATCTAATTGTTAGGTATGAAATAATGAACTTCAAAGAAGAGATACGGCGCAAAAACGTTGCAAACTAAAACTAACAGAAATACGAGTCTCGTAAAGCTTTCACGTTTCGTGTTGTAACACACCAAGCAAAAAATTATATTTTACACGTTTTGGTTCTGGTTGGAATGAAAAAAAAATTGTTTAATACCGTTCGTTTTTATGTATTTATCAGTTTAAAAAACACATTTATGTACGGATGCGGAAAAAGTCAACAATTTTCAACATCAAATCAATCTGTAGTAGTTACAAGGTTAAATAAAAAATGTGATTCAGCAACAAATATTAAATGCGTTAATAACATTTTCAAAAGAAAGAAACTTTTGGATGCGGAGCTATTGTACAACAGTGTTAATAATGGTGTGTAATAAAAAAAAAGACAGAAATATAACTGATGAATAAGGCTAAACAGCTTTATTGTTTTAAAATGCAGTGTATATTCATAACATTTACAATTAGTTTAATCTGTTATCAATTATATAACTCATAGAAAATGATTAAATAGCGAAATTTGAAATACATGCATTCGATGATGTGCAAATGTACTTTCTATCTCCGAACGAAAAGGTTCCCTATCATTTAATTGCTTTACTATTTGGGAATAAAGAAATGTGTGCTATCGTTTCTCTGTTGGATACACAAATATGTCATATGTGTACTGTAAGCTATGCACAATGCAAATTATCCTACTAGCTGTACGATCAAAAGCATCTGTCACCTTCAACAGAAGCATTTGGTTGGCAAAGATTTCCAGCTAGAGCCAACTATTTCCGACCAGTTAGTACGTGGGAAAGGAAATAGAAAAAAAATCTGTGCAAACCATACGTCACAGTTTGTGATCGATAAATAAGGACCAGCCTTCCTGTTCGATTCGATATGTTGCGCTTCTAAATCTGGTCTCCTAGCTCACGCAAACGACCATTCGTGCAAAATTCCACGTGTATGAAACGGTCCTTCACTTGCTGCCGAATCGCCTGTCCGTGTCAGTTCATCCAATTCCACGAAAGTTCCACTTCCTTCCGGTAAATTCCACCGTGCCCGACGGGCGATTTCCGGTCACGCTGTTTTGGAACGCCCACCACCCATCACGTGGCCACGAGTATTTCTTCTACTCCCCTATAGCCGATCGAGCGATATGTTGAGGCACATTCCGAACGTCAGCACACCGATGAAGCAGACGAGCACGAGAAAGCACAGATAGTGGGCGCTGACGGGCATCCGGAACAATTTGGCTGACATCTTTAGCGAGGACGCGTACAGCAGCACGGTGTTCAAATCTTCGGACGACGTGTTCCGGTGAACGAACGGGCGAATGCTTATCAGATGGCCGCAGGATTGCGTTTGACGGCAGGTGACGGTAAGGCTGGCGGCCTGTCGAAGAGAATGGAAAACGGTGTGGGTGAGTGGGTGTGAGCCAACACAAGCGCCCAAGAAGATACCATAGCGACACACAAAACGGACGCCCAATTTACGTTCCTTTGCCGAGATTTTTATTGGCTGGTGTGATACAGGAATGATAGCGATGTTCATAGCAAGGTAACTCCCAACTGCGTTCGAAGCTGTTTCGTTAGTGGTGGAATTAAAATTCTTTCCCGTGATTAATATGACAGTACGTAGAGTAGAGTAGGAATTTTTATCATGATTGGTTCTATAAACTATCATTTTAAAGCGCTTTTAAAGCTTTTAAAAATACCTAAAAGTTATTGCATTTTATTTGTAATATTCGAGGATTTACGAAATATTAGCTTTTTTTCTTTTTGATTTGTACGCGTCCATGCTGTATTGTTCAAATTGTAAGATAAATCGTAAGGACAATTGATGCTAGAATTGGCAATTTTTGAAAAAATGTTCCATTTAAACGATCGATATTTAGATGTCAAACACTGCGATGGAGAAAAAACTATTCCTCTTTTTTGCTTTCCAACATCAGCACAACGATTTAGCTCAATCTATAACCAATTGCAGTTCGATTTAACAAATGTATGATTTCCAAAACGATGTGCACCGAATCTGGTTCGATGCATCATGCATTCCGTTGTTCTTGGTTGAAAACTAGGAAATAGAACCACATTCCAATGATAACGATACGGATCGAATCTGATACACGGAAAACGATAACAATTTACTGAACGAACAAACTAAAACGATGGTATCGGAGTTATTCACTTAGGCACGATCGATATTTGCACGATGTATCGAATGGTTGTTAGAATAGTTTGATTTGAGAGCACAGTATCGATTGAGCTTATTGATTCTAAATAAGAGATACTAAAGCTTGAGTTACCAAGGTAATCATCAGGATTTTTTTCGTAATACATCCAACATATTTTGTAAACGTTTTAGCGTAGTAACATTTTTGATAAAGAAGAAATTTGATTCCTATCAGGAAATATCGGTATACTTTAACGATTTAAAATTTAAAACGATTACTTTAATTTTTTAGAGCGAAAAAAGTTTGATATTTGCCTAGAGTTCTTCAGATGATACCTGGAGGAATTATGAAACAAACAAATTCTAATTGGCTAACAATATGTAAAAATCGTAGAAGGTATTCTTTAAAACTTTATATAGCATCATTTTTATCTTTTTTGCATTATTGTAAAGAAGAAAGTTTGTATGCAGCGAAGACGAACATAAAAGCCGAAAGTGGATAAGAATGCCGAAAGTGGACATAAACGGTGGACTTCAAGCTATTGTTAGAACGATATTTCTAAACGGAACAGTCCCATTTCTTACTCCAATTTTCCTCCAAAAAAAAGAAGATATTGTTGGGAAACAACTAGTTAGTAAACAGGGTGATCTTAAAATATTTACTACGTACTACTTAAATTGCATGAAAGTGTCGTAATTAATTACTGACTTACGTAGTTAGTAAACAACTAGTTAGCAAACAGGGTAATCTTGACATATTTACTACGTACTACTTAAATTGCATGAAAGTATCGTAATTAATTACTGACTTACGTAGAGGTGAAGTACGATCGCACTTTTGAAGTCGTCCAAAACTTCATTTATTTCGAGTCAAAGATAACCGTTGATTCAACATCAACAACACTGATGTTTAGATATGCTTACTATCAACCCATTATTCTCGTAAAATTTGTACACTTCTTTTGCTCATATACATCTCTGATACTTGAACTTTGTGCAAAACTGAAGAAACCCTTGTGGAACTAAAGAAGGACTATGAAGGATGTAATGACGAGCTCTATGAGTTGTACTATCGTACACCGAATTAGACTCGTTAGGTTCTGGTGGGCATGTCATGATATTCAAATGGCACCGAACAATCCAGCCTTTTCTTTTTAGGTCGTAGGCAAGGTAGGTATAAACTGAAGTGGAGCGATGTCGTTCATGTTTCCGCCAGAAAGGTCGGAATATTGGATTAAATAACGACGGTGATCGATACGTTACGATACGATCGGTTTAGACGACATCCGCACCTACGATCGTCAAGCGATTGTAGCGCCGGATAAGTAAGTACATAATTTTAACTATGAGAAACCATTTTGTCAGTTTTATACAGATGTAGTTTGATGCAGCCTATGCGTATAACATCTAAAATATAATAGATTGATAAATAAAATCTTCGGGATAAGGTAAAATACAAGGAGGAAATGCCTCGTGAAAATTGTTCACACATCAGCTCTAGTAGGCTGACAATACGGCTAAAAGCGGTCCTCATAAAATATAAATTAAATTCTATAAAATATCGTAAATTGGATTTTCTACTTCTTCTTCTTCTTGGCTTAACGACCTTACAGGTCACGCCGGCCATTTCTGGCTTACTAGACTTATTTTACCACGTAGCCGGATAGTCAGTGTATGCTACGGGGGGACGGTCCGGATGGGATTTGAACCCGGTCCGGCCGAGTGGACTGGCGCCGTTTATCACATGCACCACCGGGCCGCCCCCGGATTTTCTACTAAATCTATCATATTCGTAACGTATGGGCAGTCATCTGCCACAACTAATTCCTTTCCATGGAATAGAGTTCAATTGAGATCAATAATTTATTATCCACAAAAGCACTTGTTTGTTTGTTCTTGGACAAATTAAACTACTTTCCGATATATTAAAATTATTGTTGTATGTTCGACCAAAGGTAATAAACCGCCACGAATCATTTTACAAAATCCCCATTATTCTATTGATAGAATCAATTCATCATGAAACGGTTAAAATTACATTTACAAAGCTAAAACAGATTCAATGGAATTACCTTTTCCGATGATCAGTATGTTATACCAGGAACCTATTTGCGATGAAATAATCTAATTCAATACCTCATCACCAATTACTAGTTGAATTACTGATCCGCGGTTCACAAATATCATGTTAATGGTAGTACCGTTGGAACTCTGCTTCATAAACCACGTGTACGGTTGTCACAGCCCCAACAACAATGATCAGTTCAAAATTGTTGCAACATAGCATCGGTTGATTAATTTTCCACTATAACGCACCATTGTTGAGATGGTTTGAACCTTACGCAATATTTAATTGCCACTAGAATGAAATGCACGTTTCTGTTTGGCAAACTAGCGCTATCCAATGCTGCCGTTACCATTATCTCTTTATGTCGTGGCCAATGGTGCAATGGCAGTGCGTAGTGCCGCCATAAAACCCCGGAGGTCCTGGCGTAGGTTAACAGTCCGGTGGAAAATGGTTCCGTTTAATTAGCTATTAATTAGTCAGCACCCTCATGATAGGATAGGTTATGGGACGTCTTCTAGGTAACAAGCGGTCTCTGCCTATCTAACAACGTTCGGAACATACACCACGGATCGGTCATTTTGCACATTCGGTGTGGTGGGGACATACTATTATGGACTGATAATGTGCGTGTGTTGCCTATTAAATGTGGCAGATTCACGACGGCTTCCGGAAGCGCTGTTTGAGTTGAGCAGTAAAACTCAATTCACACAGGAAGTGAACGCGCCGGAATGATAAAAACATGCTTGTACACGGTGCACCATACCTGCACCATTCGATCCAAGGCATCAAGGAGAGTGCAAACGATGCAAAGTTATGCTAATTCAATTCCCTCTTCACTTTCAACCAGCAGATCACCAGGTTTGAGTTCGGCTTTACGTCATCGTTGTTCAGGGAGAGAGGAGCAAAACAACATGTCTCCTGGGACAGGGAAAAATGGGCGGCAAAAAACCCACGCTCGCCATTGAAAGTTCACCCGGACCGGCACTGACCACGAATAGCTTTGAACGACTGTTTGAATAAAATCGGGATTAAGGAAAATGATTTTCGGCTAACGCAAATTGAAAGTGGACGAGCATTGGGTGACCGCACCATTGGGTATATTCACACAATTAGAGATAATTTACGTTTAGACATACATTGATTTTGAGTGACACAACACAGACGAAACCTTGTTGGAATGCACGATTGGAAGGGTTTAGCTGATTATGAAAAAGGAAATGAAGAGAGGGATTGCATTACGCCATCGGGATAAGCTTATGCGAATAACGATTCAGATTAATGTTTTATCTCGCTGTTCGAAGCAATTAATTATTTAAAAATATGACTGAAAATATTTGTTCACGTTTAAAGTAGTCATTAATTGTTGAGCACCGAAACGATCGAGATGAGTTATACAACTAGAAAATTAATTTGAATAAACATCGATTTATCAATTTTTGTATGTAATGTCAGTTTTGAATTAGGTTTAATGCGATAGATGAACCATACTGTTTATCGTTTTTTTACTACATCTATATTAAATGCTTAATTTTTTTTCGGTATGTTCTGTTTATGAAGGCTCTGATAACCTTACAGATGGCTGAACGACAAGCTCTTAATCACAAACAAACCAACAGAGCATGCAAAATACTTGTCCAATCACGCGTACTCAACAGCCGGAGTGCAAGTACTAACGAGCATCTACTTACACACTACAGCCCGACCGTGCTTTCGTGGTTAGTGCACGAAACATCAATCCCTGTAATCAATCTCCATTGTGTAGTCTCCCATCGTTGCAACACATGGTGCAATGGTGAGCCACAGGATTTTCATCGCACCGAACCAATTTCATCGTAGGACTCTACGGTCTAATTGCACGCCAACTGGAACAGACCCGGCACGCAGAAATAGTGCGAGCGTTATGCCTTTCCTTCGCCCGCTAAACCCGCACGAGACTCAATATTAATCCTTGAGGTAAGTTAACCCCTTTACCAACCTAACCCGGTTAGGGAACGCACGACGCTCGCATAACCCACGAAAAGCCCTTAACAACGCGTCCAAACGACGGCTCGCTAGTGATTAGATGATCCGATGGGATTACAGGGCGGCTTACAGGGTTTGCCGTGACCATCCGGATAAGCTTACCTGGAAGAACGGCATCAGTGCGATGACCAGCCAGAGCAGGATGTTGGCGAGGCTCGCGGTGAAGATGTTAATCGGACAGGCCGTCATATCGTGGAACAGATGTGCCACACTCGAGACGGTGTAGCTGAGGTTTAGCACGGTGAGGCTCGCGACCGGAAGTGAGATTTTCGTGTTTAGATGGTGAAGTAACTTCCGGAACTCGCAGATCTCCTGCTTTTTTAGAAGATATTGCAAAGCCACAGTGGTTGAATCCACGAGAAATGTAAATCAAAATAGGGAAAGAGAAAAAAAAGAAACAATTTTTGAAGAAGCAGGTTACAAGTGATGTAGGTAATAAACATAGCGATTTAAGAAAAAATATTTAAAATAAAGCATTATTGTGGTTGTTAGTACCATTAAAAACTACACGTAACAGGATTTCATGATAAACTTTAACGAGATATCTGAAGGTACTGGTAAGGATTAAACTAACTTACCAATGCGGCGATAAAATAACATACAAGTAACACATATTTAGATATCATAGTTACATTTAGGTCCCTTTTTCTTTATTTTCTGCTTCAAATTTCGATGTTAGAAGAAATAGATTCTAAATAGGCCTTCAGTATTTTTCATACGGCATATGTATAAGCTTTATAAGAGATTTGAAGAATGGATTGAAGATTTTAATACACTTACAGTATCAAACGCTGCATTGTTTTTAAGTATTTCGTTAAAGTAAAAGATACAAATCATGTATCTAAAGGTAATCAAAAAAAACTTTAGTAAAACAAATCTTCTGGCTACGTGGTAAAAATGAGTCTAGTAATCCAGAAATGGCCGGCGTGACTTTAAGGGTCATTAAACCAACAAGAGAAAAAGAGAGAGTATAATAACATAGTAATACTAGCTTACCCGGCAAACCTAGCTTTGCCTTTAAACATGCGTTTTGTAATTAAACCAAACATTTTTAGTGTTCAATCTTGATTCGTGTGGTACCTATTATTCGAGAGGCGATTAGAGAATATCGTTGACTATTTAAAAATTCTTGAATTATAACCATTCTTAATCCAAAAGATATTCCCAATCAAAGCAATTTTTCTTATTTTTTTGTGGCTCTTCTTCTTTTCTGCTACTTCAGTAGACATTTCTGACTTTCCTTGACGATTGGGATTTTATATCAGGTCCTTCCGTGTAAGGCGCCGATTCCACATGTACCACCGAGCCGCAAAACACTAAATAGCATTTTTTAATTATTCACACACTTGCTTTTTACTTATTTATCACTTACTTTACGCTTTAACAAAAAAGTTGCACAAATAAATCGTCGTTCACATGACACTACTACTTTGATTGATTTATTCGTTAGAGCTTGTTTGTTTCAGTAGTGTTCAACATTATTCGTGTTGAAAAAATGGCTATGCCTACTTGATAACTCCCGTAGGAAAAACAGAAACGAACTCATAATATTGGCCAGAGGCCACCTAACGAACCGAAAAATTCTGGGCTAGTTCATGTACCGCCGAATGTACCTTGGAGGGAAAAAAATTTACATGGCCTAGTGAACAGTAATTAAACTGCGAGCAACTGCTGAGTCACTTGGCTTCTTGTACGTATCAAAATGAAGGACTTATTGCACCATGTTCAGAACCTTTCCACGATGACCAACGCATGCATTCGCTGAAAAGAAGCATCAATTGTTGATCCGATGTATGAAGTATTTTTAAACTATCACCAAAAGCATTCTGGGCTAGTTCATGGATTGCCGAATATACCTTTGAGGGAAAAAAATTATCATGAGATAGTGAACAGTAATTAAAACTTCGAGCAACTCCTGAGTCGCTTGGGCTTCTTGTATGTACGTATCAAAACGAAGGACTTATTGCACCATGTTCATGATGCGGAGGACCATCACTACACATTTTTAATTTTTACATTTTATAATTATTTCCACACTTATCTTGCTTTACTTATCACTCACTTTACATTTTATTGAATAAAATTGAACAAATAAATCCTCATGTGTACCTACTTTGATTGATTTATTCGTTAGAGCTTGTTTGTTTCAGTAGTTTTCAACATTATTCGTGTTGGAAAAGTGGCTATGCCTACTTGATAACTCCCGTAGGAAAAACAGTAAAGAACTCATAATATTGGCCAGAGGCCACCTAGCAAAACGAAAAGACGCGGTAAACCTATTCTCATACCTAACGAACGTTCAGCGAAAATTTCATACAAATCGGTTCAGCCGTTTAACACGTTGTGTGCCATGTCTATCATTTTTGATAGACAGTGAAGTTTCCTGGGGGGCCATGTCTATCATTTTTGATAGACAGTAGTCGTCATTTTCAAACTGTTATTTCTCCGCGTTGGCTGCACTTTTCTACTTACAACCTTCGGCAAATATTAAGATAAGACTTTTATGAAACTAATTACATAGTTGGTTTTCGCAAATCTTCGGTCCATCAATTTATAAAAGTATATTTTTGGGATGCCTTTTTTCGAAAAATCTTAACGTTTTGTTCATATTGCTATCTCTTATGTCGCGCCGTTTGATCGTCTGCAGTGCGAGTGAGACAAATATATGCTTGAACAACAGACGATGGAACGGCGCTTAAATAAATAAATTTTATTCAATTATGAATACTATAAACTTACAAGTTAAACAAGAAAACGATTTTATGCTGTACACATCATATAATTTACCATGTACTTTATCAAATAAACTAAATATCTTCGAGTGAGCGAATTTAAAAATTACCGTTTTTGAAAATATTTCATTTTTGTTGTTGTTTTACTGTTGCATCAAATAAACCTCCTACACCAATTAGCACAATTTATATGAATTCATCCTACCGGAAGGAGATTAATGTGTACGAGTAAATCCGTCGGTTGTAATTTTTGTTGGAATTTTCACTTACCACCCTATACTTAAACGCAACCTTCTGCCTACCCTGGGTCTAAACATACCATCAGTCCCAAACATTTGTTCAATTCTGCAACCTACACCCAAATACGGTTTAGAACGTATGAAACCATCCAAACGCAAGAATGTTTCAACGCTTCATGACGCAGCAAAGCGCCGTGCAGCCAAAGGCTCTTGTCCAGCGAAAAAGCCTACCGGACCGAACGCATAGCACGGACTAGATCTGTTGATTTATTTATTCGATAGATTATGATAGTGATTATGCGGAAAATATCTATAATTGAATGGTTGAATTAGCGCCTGGTACAACGTAACCGATGGGCATCGACTTTTATGGGCGAAACTCAAACGTATCGTTTTTCCTCTTGGTTCTTTTCCCGCCTGCGGATCTGTGTGCTAGAACCGACCAGGCGCTTCTCAAGCTAAAATGAAATTATTTCCCATTCCACAAAATTCCAGCAATGCAGAGGGATACATCGAAGGCAAGGAACTTCTCACGCTAATTACAAGCGTACCGTGGCCACGATCGGCTAGCAGACATGGACCGCTCGTTGTAATGTGAAAATGTGTAGGGGAAAATTTCGATAAATTTTCCCAATGGGCAAATTTGTCCACTGGCTGATACTGGGTGGTCATCCGGATGGGTCTGTGATGCAGCTGTGGCGCTGGTTACTGGTGCGAGGCATACTTTTCGCAACGCAAGCATTTAATTGAATTCCTGCGCAACCGACGCGAATATTTATGTCGATTATCGAGAACGCATCGTAGATTTCGGGTGCTGATTGTTTCCGGCTACAATTACACAAATCATGTATGCGCAAGGGCCGTATAACTTCTTTCCATACGCGAACTCTGATGTTCCGAGATTTTCCCAAATTGGCCAAACAAATTTATAACAAATAATTAACGAATAACTTGCCGTGTTATGAATTTATTTCTATAATAATTTTCTTTACGTCTTAAAAAGGTAGATAAATAAAGCATTTAAAGAAGCAACCAACAGCTCCTACATTAATAAACTCTCAAAAACCTTCATTTTGTTTGCCGCCTTCTTAAACGATTGCAAAGTTTGGCATAGTGTGGCAGGATAGAGTAGCTTTGCCTGCGATCGTTGTCATTCCGTAGAATATTTTTCTCAAATAAAGGACCGTGAAATGACAAACGAGAGGAATGCAAACCCATTGACCCGTAATTTATGTACGGCGGTGGCTTTACTTTAGCTCCATTAGCATTTCGATCGGTGGCGAGAAACGGTCACGGCCATCATTTTATGGCCATATTTATCCAATGCCGGTAGAAAAGTTAGCCGTAGAATATTGAACACTTGGTGGGAAAATGTTTTGGCCAGAAGGTATTTTTATGGAAATATAAAATCTTGGTCGATCTTGGTGTGGCTGTTGACCTAGATCTAGTGTAGCGTAGAGCTAAATCTGTGTATTGACCCAATGAGCGAATATTGAGTAGAAAACTAATAAATTATTCATCTGCTCTGTAGAACGTGAGCTTCCGTGGGTCAATCTCAGCCGAACAGCAGCTTTGCTGCCTGATTGTCCATATGACCTTGCATTGATATGGATTTTTCGTTAATCAATTTGTTTCTCTTCGTTGGTTTGTCTAATTGAAAAATGGTTCTATGGTGTTAAAATTGCAAATGAGAGAACTTCAAAATAATGGTTCAAATTAGTGTTTTTTTGCATACCTATAAGGAACGGCTTGGCCGTATGTTCCAAACTGGTACAGTTATTATTTCTAGATATACAATTTCTTTATTCCATTTACAAAAAGACAATTTAATATAAACATTCCATTTACTTTACACTATGGTGATAGCACAACAGATTCAAACAAATTTTATGTTGCTGTTTATCACTGCCAAAGTGAAACAAAAATGCTATATCTCCACATTCTTCTGGAGCTTCTGAAAATTCTGTTAGCCCCAGGGGATTGTTATGGCAGAACTTGGCAGAACTCCACTGTAGAACTGTGTTGTGCATCGGTTCTGCACATTCCTTCTGTTTCGAGTTGTCGTACTGTAATTGGAATACATCGATACTCGTTACAGAGAGTTTAGGTGGAATTGATTCGTATAGAGTTCAGTAGAAATTGAACCCGAAATCATGTAAAACTTGTAGTGATAAATCTTTTCAATAATACTGCTACTGAATTAGGCAAAGAGAAATCAAAGCGCAAAATTCAACCGTTAAAATAAATGCTTTTGTGTTTTGAATATAATCTTATAGGGAATTGAAGTATATTAGAAACTTAAAACGATAAACTGTAGTATGTAGCTTTAGGGTATGTAATGTGCATAGATAAAAAGGCTTTTCGTGCTACAGGTAAACAATCAACCAATAAAAAATTAAATTCAACATTAGAATCCAAGATAATATAACCAGTAATGTATAATAGTATTGTTATATGTAGATCGGTTATGTGTTAGTAGCATCAAGCAATGCTGTTTCAAAATCAATTAAAGTTATTATTTTTAAAGGGGAACAATCTTAAACTAATCTTCTTGTGATTCGTAAACAAATACAAATTAATTAAAAATAACACATAGAAGGTAAATCAATTAACAAGCCAACAATTTATGGGAAATATGTTACAACAAATGCACAACTCACCCGCATCCAGTTCAGTGGTTCGATCGTGTGCAGCAGCAGTTTTTCCTTCAGCGCTTTCAGATAACATCGCAGCATGTAACACATTAAACCATAACTCACAATCACCACCATCTGTACGAGATCATGGAAAAACAGCGTCAACGCAAGCGATGCTCTCAACATCTCGGCCGTATGGGTCCACCTTGCCAGCTTGCCGGCCCATCCGAAGGATACAAATCGCTCGAAAACGGTGATCCCGTCAACTCCCAGCAGCGTTACATAGGCGGTGGAGACGCCCAGCCAAACCAGCCCCAACCCAAAGTAGAGCCAAAGTGTCAACACCAACCGACGCGGATTGCTGCTGAGGATAAAGACCTGCGGTAAAAAAAAAGAAAACACGCACGCACACACGTACACTCGATTGATCAGAGACGATGAATTTATAATGTAAGTTCGGAATCTGGTAGCCCAACTCAATCAATTTCGGCTGTCGAACGCTAATTTCCCGTCGGTTATATGGCGATGCACGCGATGCAATACATCGTTGTCATCGTTAATGGAATTTATGTTTTTCATTTATTTCGATACACTGTGGATACAGGCGCCCACCGGACGGGAAAGAAAATGTGGCAACGAAATGTGTGCGGCCGTTTTCCCGGATGCCAGTTAATGGGTTTGCGGGAAATTGTTGAACATTGCGAAGTGATGTTTCGATGTTTGCAACACTGTAACCTTCAGGAGAAAATGGGATATTGAACATCGGTTAAATCATGCACGATGTAAGGTTACGGAAAAAAACGAATTACTTTGAAAGGTCAAATTTAGCAATTAACGGGTAAAATCTCCCGAAAATTCTCTACGGTGTGAGGAGGGTTTAAAAATTTAACGGATAAAATGCCTCAATTTCGTCGTGATTTTGGTAATTAATTTTAAATTGCAGTTGGATTAATCGGATTCAGTTAGCGTTTCGGTGAAAAAAATATGCTTTGTGTTACGTGATACGAAGCTTAAAACTTTATTTAATAAAATCAAAATATTGGTATTTGGTAAAACTTAATGATGGCAAAAAAGTCTCAATTAACGTTCATAAAAAAAACCTTTTTGGACCGCTACTCCGTACGCAGGACTGACTATCCTGATATGGGTAAATAGAGTCAAGAAAAGCAATTAATTAACATTGTAGTACCACAAAAGAAGAAAAAGAAGAAGAAGAAACACAGAAAACAAAACTATTTACAAGATATAAAGAATGTCAACAATTTCAAATGCGATTAAAAATCAGAACATTGCAGTGAAATAATAATTAAAAACTATTAAACAGCATAAATATAAAACTCAATAATCCGCAATAGAAGCCATAGAAAGGCCATTGGAATAAGAGTACGATAGGAAGCCCGACTATAAACTTTTTTAAGAAAAGACAACATTTGACGATAAACGCTTTCACATATTATTTATCGACCGATTATCGCTATTGTTTCCGATAACTTTAATTTTCTAGCCTTAATCTCACTCATTGCGGTTTATGGAATGTGTATGTCCGATTTGCATACAGATGATATTAAAAGTACCCATGTGTGATATCAAATCTGTTCCCATGCTTTCTTTGTTCTGGAGTGCAAAAGATTGTTCGATTGCTAGAGATGTTGTAACAAATGGGATAACTATTACACATTCACATACGTACCCGTTCGACGAGACTCTGTAATTGTTCGTTATCGGCGAAACGATAAATGAACACCGCCAGTAGGTAACCATTCAGATGCAACAAAGCCGGAACGAGATAGATGAAAATGGCCTCACCCGAAGCCAGTAAGCCAAAGTGTTCTAGCTCCGTGGTTGGTGTCGTATTGCTCCTTTCTTCGGTACTGTGTGGTGTATGGTTCTGGGTTGTCCAGTTGGCAAATAGTTTGATAGTTTCTAAGGCCATCGGTGAGATTGTCGTCCATCCTGGTGGTGTGGTTGAAACGGGCAAAGATTGATTCGGTTCTATGAGCCCATGATCTCGTCTGGAATCGGAAAAGTAGTACAGCATGATACCAAGTTTGTTTAAAGTTAGAGCTTTGCTTTATGCTGTTGTATGTGCATTGTTTTACTTTCGACATTGTCGACAATATAAATGAAAGCTCATAGGTCAGTAGTTCAGTATTTTTAGCACTCTCCAGCACTTCAGCATAGATCTAATGGAAAATAATATTAATTTATTTAATTACACTGCCTTACTTAGAAACTATTATGTATAGTTCGATTAAATATTTTTCGACGACTGTACGAGCATCCTTGCTAGAGATGCTCTGTCGCATTATCCTTTTCATGCATAAGCAGTTTAAGGAAAAATGTAACAGAAATTTTTATAAACGAATAAATAAATACAATAGAAACAATAATTTATGAGGAATATCAAACCAAACGATAAAAATAATGTTTACTTGCAGCTATGCGAAGCTTTAACTTTTTTACCATTTTTTATTCCATAATGTTAATACGCTGTTTGGAAAACTATTCAGAAACCAAAAACACTCCATAGTAATTGCTGGATTTGCAATGTAATTGTTGGCTATTTGAAAAGGAATAAGGCAATTCGCTTTAAGCTTACGAGCCAGCAGAGTATAGTGATCCTCTCTAACGATCAAAGCCCTTCGGTAGAATGAATTGGACCACTTGACCATTAATGTATTTGAGGACGAATTAGTAGTGATGCTCCTTCAGCAAGCAGGAGAAGCAAAATATGGCCATTTATTGAAACGTAAGCAGCAAAGGCTTTTTCCCCCGTGGGGATTTCCACGAAGGTACGAACGTTCCGGGCGAGTGAAACTGAAACCACACACACAGCACGAGCAACTCCGGTCAATGGAAATGAGTGTGGAGCGAAATGACCACCGCAAAAAAAGAAGACCAAAGAACATGAACACTGTACGATGAAAATTCTGCGATGCGTTAAAAGGAAGAAAAGAAGAACAAAAGTTTATCAGGGTGGTACGGAGGAAAAATGAGTGAAAACCGATTCCCCAAAACAACTTCCACCAGATGACATCGAATCACAACACCCGCTGTTGTGCAACATTCCAGTCCGTGGTAGTATTGAACTTTTGGAACCAGGTGGTTGGTGGTTGGACACCGGCAGGGAATATGGTGCCCGAGGAAAAAAAAGGATAACCATTCCAAAAAAGGACGATCAGACGGATCTGAGCATAGGGTGGAGTTGTTTGTGACTTTTACGACGACGACGACGACTTTTTGATGTTTCATGTTTGCAGCAAATTAAGCAACCGAGGCGCCAATTTGCACCATTTCCGAAGGGTTGGGTGACTAACCGCACAGACGGTGAAGGTGCAACGATTTGGAAATCGATGCGAAACAAGGGATAAATTTGTGATTCAACTACGATCGCATTTTACGTCAGTGTTTCCCAGGTTGTACGGACATAGACAAAATGCCTTTTGGTTATGATTAGAAACGTATTTTTTGAAAAATTTATGTAAAGTAAAGATTTTTTAAGATCATATATTTTTATTTAATTCTGAAAAGATTTCAAAAAAACGTATACTAGTTGTGGCGAATGAACAGAACGAACACAAATTAGTAAAACATTTGCTTTGTATTTTACAGATTTATTGCTAATTTCGCTAAATTTTAAAATGTGTGTTAAAATTCATTTTATAAATAAACTTTGTACAATTTCAATACGTGTCCTGAACAATTCACAATTTACTCATGGCTAGTCCGTCTCGGTCGGGCTCATCGGGGATCGATCGGACCCATTTGGACTCGACCGGACTCGACTGGCCTCAACCGGACTCGACCGGACTCGTCGGAATCAATTTTGGTTTTTAGTCGGAGTCGGAATCAATTTTTCATACGCGTAGTCGGAGTGGATCCACGATTCCACTCCGGATTACCCATCACTACTTAGAAGCCGGTTTCGATTTCATCCCGAAATCGAAAGAATGTCTCCAAAGTCCCCTCGAAATAACGGCTTCGATTTCGATTTAAAATATCATACATGTTCTAGAGACGGGATGAATGGCCAACTTATAGAAATTTATTTATGATTTATAGACACAATTTAAAAAAATGTATTCAAGTTATCAAACAAATTTACTCTATCTACCTACACGGCATAACTGAAAGGATTAGCTATACTTTTTGTTTTTTCTTGTTTTAGCTAAAACTTTTACTATTTTTTCATTGCTGGTTGAAAGCGTACGCTTTCGCACTGTCACGGTTAAGAACCACTGGTTACAGTTAGGTTGTTTTTTTGTAATATATTCTTTCATGTACATACAAATTGTGAGGACGTTAATGATGTAGCCAAAGGATCGAAAAGTTAAGTGCATAGGTCACAACAAAGTCCAGGGGAATTAAGGGCAAGCAGCGAAGATGATGAAGATGTAAATCACCGTAATATGCTAAATTAGTAGTAGAAGGAGTTATGCGAACAACGCTCCTCCCAGTTTGGTTTCGTAGCATTTCTGGTGAATTACCCAAATTTTCGCACTAAGCTACCGAAAAGAACAACGATTATTGTTCGTTTTTTTTCCCTCACGTCTAAAACATTTATCCTACTTTCAGAGCAACATTATCCTCCCAAAGCATAATGATCGTAAGATTTTCGTTTCATTTGTGGTCGCCGCCTGTTTTGGTCGTATTGTCGTTGGCCAGGGCAACTAATGCATTCCAACTCTGGTATGTTAGCTGGGTGGGGAAAGATCTGTTTTTTCAAAGTTTCTCTTGCACTTTCGTTCTTTGCTTTTGGGGTGTACGAGGTGATATTCTCACGGGGGTTCAAATGTCTGGCTGCACATCTTCCCAGTTTACCCGGTTGTATCCTTTCTGTGATTTCTGTACGAACACCATCTATTCCGCTGCATTGCTTACTCAAACAATCCGACCGTCTCGATCGTCAGTGGATGTTGATAATCGTAGAAAATAGACGAGATGATTAAAGGTTTGCCCAGGATATTTCCGGGCAATTCATTCGCAACACATAGAAAAATGGATGAAAAAGTATGCGATCTAGCCAAGGAAACCATTCGTATACGAGCAGCTGCTACTTTTTACTACTATTGAGAAATTGTTGCCAGAAACACAGATTTCGTACCCCGTAACTAGAAAAAAAAATCAAACAAGAGGAATTGTATTTTGCACATGAGACGGAATGCATTTTTTTTTTGTTCAAACTACTTGTTCAAAAAGTGTTGCAGAAAGAACATGATGTTTCTGCAAGCTATCTGTTTTGTCCATTTTTCCCTGCAGTATGAAAATAGGACACCCCATCCAAATCGGTACAATGATGCGGGAAATTGGTATCGGGAGACCTTCATGCAATTCGGTCGCAAGTTGCATCTGCTTTTTTTTTCATTTGCTGTTTGCTGCGCAATGTAATGCACCAAGCGAGGTTTTGCAAGATATGCGCGATGATGGAATTTTATGCGATGCCACCGCACCGTAATCATGGTCATTAGAGGAAATTGAGTTGAAATGGTTCATTATCTATCCGGGGCGAGTGCTGGGGTTGGTGTTCTGAGTTCTTTTTTTTCGTTCGTTGTTGTTTTTGGTTTTCAGCTGTTGTTCGCTTTGGTTCGTTTTTGTTTTTACTTCCAGTCTATCGCCCAATTGGATCACCTAACCCTGCACCAGAGAACCACATGGTGGTGGACAGAAAATTGTAATCCAACCACCGTTGGAGACAAGTGGCCTGGGTGGGAAAAAGGTTTTGGTTTATGTGTTCTCCTCACATCACACACCACGCTGTGCCCGTTTGCTAGCTAGCAATGTTGCACTGAAAAATTGCACTTTCCCGTGTCGTGTGGCATGCGAGAAGTGCAAACATTAATCACACACACCAAAAAATTCCCATTCCGTGCGCTTTTGTGTAGCGGAGGCCAATCCAACAAGGCACTGCTTCGGGTGTTTTATGCGCTTCTGGGGCAGCGTGTACGGTGCCACCCTGATGGGTGCTTACGGGTGAGTTTATGTTTTTGTAATTCACAAATCCAGCAGACATGCGATGGCTTGGTAACCATCGATGTCCGGGTGTTGGTACATGGTTGGCGCATGGCGCTGTGCATATCGGACACTAAATAAGCCGAAAAATGTAAAATTGTGCGGTTCGGACGTGTACTGATCGGTGGTTACGGGGAAAGTCATTACGGAGCATCATCATCTTAAAGCAAGGAACGAAGGCGTTTAAACGGGTACTAGCTTACGCCGGAAGTATGAGATAAACATCAAGCAGCATTAGGCTGATTAGTGTGGGAGGGAAGCATTTTCAGCATATCTTATTTAATGCTGAGGTTTGCTTAATTAACTCCCACTGAGGATGTCGAGCGAGAGCCCTTGAATATTTTGTTGTTATATTTACTCAAACACTAATTAATAGTTTAAGTGATTATCGCCATTTGAGAAATGTACCATGTAATTTATATGAGTTTACAATAAAGCAACCGTAAAGTTTGATATAGTCAAATTTAAAATTCCTGTCCAAACGCTAAATAGAATATATAGCTAATAGTAGATATAGCTATTAATACACATGTATTACAAAGAAAAGATCTTCACAAAACACTCTAAAGTTATAGACAAGCCTTTCATGTAAATAACATTAAATCAGTATGCTTATCCGTACATAAATTATATCCTCACTAAAAAAGAAATAATTAAAACGATTTGCATTGGTTAGATAATAAAAAAATATAAGAAATAAGTGGAAATGTAAGAAATAAGTGATATATGATTGGAACAAAATGTGGCAAAGTGAGCATCTGATATGCAATGCTCAAGTACTCAAGCAGAGGAGTCTAAACTATTTCTATTTAGTTCACAAGAAAGCCACCACGTGGGTTTATTTAAATCAGGTGAACGTTAACGTGTTTTAGTGATTTTATTTCTTTGCAAATCAAAACCGAAAACATGAAAAGTTACAAAACAAAAAAAGATACAATGCATTACATTGCTAACACTGTGACAGGCGAATTATGGAGAGTATACTAATTGAAATACTAATACTACTATTTACTAATTGAATTTAAAGTAAGAAAAAAAATTAGAATATGTTTTTTTTGCGAAATTGTTTTTTAAAATTTTGTATAGTCTCATAAATGATATATATTTTTTTAAATATTGTTATGAAATATACTTTTATTGGTTAATTAACTACAAACACTCTTCTTTAATAAAGTATGGAAATTTTGATACACGAGAGCATAAAATGCGCAGCCTCCGTGTGTATTCCGCCATTTCCTTTGGTTAATTAGATGTTTTTATTGTTTTTAATAAACCGTTAGTATAGAAAAAGAATAAATTTACTATGCCTGATTTTAACTTGAGCTGAATACTAATTTCATTCTGAAATTCAAATAACGCAGCATGATGCAAATTTTTGGGACAAACAGAATTAATTAGTTGGATGTTATGCTATGTATAATGGTAAATTTTTTTTGCAGTTAAGGTAACGTACAATTATAAGCATATTTTAATAATAAAATCAAGCAAACACATATATACACACATTACTTTTATGGCTGGCTTTTGACGATAGTACACAGCATGCTCATCTTTCCTAAACAATTTACATCATATGCGCCACGGTTTATAAATATTTATATTCCTAATGTTGAAATGTAAAAGACCTTCGGCACTTACATGGAATATTCAAATTAGGCCATATACTCTACCTGGACTGGGCACGAATTTATCTAAATCACGCTTCGTAATAAAACCTTTTTTAAAGCTTCGCCACATGCATTCATATTCAATTAAATGTCTTTTAAGTAATGATGGGAGTCACTCATAAAAAGCAAATCGAATAGGAAAAACAGCTTTCACCAATAGAAAATAACACTAACGCGTAGCCTAAATTGATGCGAATGCGTATTTTTATCAGCAAATGCAACCATGGTTACCGTTGTGGCGAAGAGAAATAATGGGTTTTTATGGCAACGCTTTGGCGCTTATACGCTGTGATCTTTACCCTTTACTCGTAGCACCAGCGTCGGGTGAGCTGTGGTCTAACCCTCTTGCTTTCAACCTTTTTCGCAATTCGCAAGATTCGCAATGGACCTTCCATTTTTTGTACCTCGATGTCCTTCCTAGAAAGGTGGAAAAAAGTGCTCTTTCACTGACAAGACCCTATTTCGTTTGCATTGTTCAGGCACGTGTCGTAGATGGCGGCCGAATGTACTTTCATGGTGGAGCTTGGATCATGACTTGTTTTTACCGCAGGTGGTCAATGTGTTTCAACGTTTGTTACATCGCAACCGGTGTGTATGCACGCATTCCACTTGAAGCGAATGGGATTTCTATCCTTCGTGGCGGTTCTTCTCATTCCCGAAGCCGACTGTACACAAGCACGTGGTGTGAACATCGAATGAAGTGCGTTGTCATTGGTATACATTGGTTTGTTTTCTTCTATTTTCCCGCTAGCTACGACAATGTTGGTGGGTGATGGAGTTTTCTGTCCTGATAACGGACACTCAACCGGCTACAATGTTATCTCACCTTCATCTGTGCAATGTGTCAATGAATGGTTAATGATGTGTTTGACGGGTTTCCGATGAATCTTCACAACACAATGCAGCCATTAGTGAAACAATACTACCAATTGATGGTATTGATCGATTAATGCATGTCAATGTTTAGTAAAGTTGTCTAATTATAGATCTTTATTTCTTGCATCACGCTATTGGGCTAATGATTTTCCGTGCTTTGCTTAAATTGTGCTTAATTTTATTATAAATGACACACAGTACTACTATAACTTAGCAAACTACTGCATAAATCTGGGTATACTTTCCAATTACCTGAAGCCACACATGAACTGTAACGCGTAACCAATGAAAAGAAGCAGTAACACCAGAATAGTTTGTAGATGTCCCACCCAACGGCCAAGCATTTCCACATCACTGGAACTGGGTCGAAGTCCTGCCATAGCTAGTATGAGAACGTAGGGCCGAAGGAACTAGGATTTTGGAAAAAAGATGGGAAAAAACGTTGCAATAAGATTAAAACAAGATTTTTTTTACACATTCATAGAATCATTTTTTGTATTTAGTATCAATTAACGGATTATTAATAAAGATTAAATTAAATTAATTTGGTAAGTAAGCTTGTTTAATTTCTCGAAGCATGGCAATAGAAATTAGACAATAGATAAATTAGGCTTGTAAGAACTTTTCCCGTGGAAAGTTACAATCCACTATTTTGCTTATGAATATTATCTTTGAATGAAATATATACGATATCGAATGTCAAATGTAGGAATTGCGAAATTTAATACACTAAGTAAATAAAGAACGATCTTTCTTCGATCTTAAATAAAGAACGAACGTCTTCTACAATTTTCTAAGCTTTATTAAAAAAAAAGAACAAAAAAACAAAAAACAAAATATATAAAATATTTTGCTTGAACTTTCTTCATGTTGGTGCACTCATATAATCTCAAACTTTAAAGTATGTAAAGACATACTGACTCCTCTTTAGATGTTTATTCATGTTTATTCAAATTTTATGTGTAATTATATGTATGTGTTTGTACAAAATTAGATTCAGAGGGCGGGTAAAATGTACCTTTTTTGTCGTTACACACATGATCAGTTATAATGTGATAATATTTTAATTTACTTCCTTTTTTAAAGTGCAATTGTAAAACCAACGAAGCGCCTCAGGTATAGTGAGTAATTCAATTATTCATTAATATCATTCCATTAAAATCCATTTTCCAGTATAGCCAAGTACACATAAGTATTATCTATGTAATTTATATACCTTTTATAACTCTCATTACTGGTAAGTGAAGGTGTACTTAAGGCATTAGAGCTTTTAAAGAAGTATTATTCTTTTCATGGACGAAACATGGTTAGCTGGAGATAGTTCACGAGTGTACGAGTTCAACGTAAAGTTTGCTTCATTTAAAGAGCATTTGTGTTTCAAGATGCATAAGCACTAACGATGTTGTTTTGACGTCGAGTAAGATTTATCAACGAAGTTGTTCGTTCTGGCAAACGATGCACTTCCCCTTTTTTTGTTCCATCGTAACTACAACGGAATGCAAGCGTAAGATTATGTTTTCTCTGAATAAATGCAATGGTGGTACCTTCAGGTTGATATAAACCTTCCCACGACAAGGGTTATTATTTCTTCTTCATCTGATGGACTTGACTGATGTGAACGGAAAAGGAAATTTCGTTTAGGGAAGATTCCAAGGAATCAAGGTTGTACTTCAAAGGATGATAGTCAACCGTAGTACAATTGTATTGTGTAACAATCAAATAAACCTTTCAATGGATACTTTCAATAAATAAAGCTGCTTCAGTGAAATGGACACACTCAATGTTGTTGAGTACTATTTATGCTATTTCTACCTTTTGTCTGTTAGGTTATTATTTTTACCTTTAAAAGCGGTATAAATTAAGAAAAAATCAATTTAAGTGTATCAATGCTAATTCAAATCTCAGAGTGATCGGGACGATTCGCGCAATTGATGTAAAAATTAGTTTTTAACAATCCGCTGAGATTTTAAATAGTATTATAGTTTTTCACTATTCCACCTCTTGCTATAAAGATCAAGTTGTTTAGTGAGTTTCTGCCCTCACGTCACCGCCAAAACCTTTGGATATTAAAAGTTTGTTACCAACTAACGCAAATCGTGCGACTTTGTGGTTTGTATTTGCGGTGGTAATTCATTGGGAACACGGTTGGTAAAGTGTACTGTCGGGAAGGTTTAACAACGAATTGTAATAAGTCGTGCACTTTCTAAGGTGACAAGCTACACAACAGTCAAGGGACTTAGCATTCTTGGGAAGAACGCAAGAAGACTTCTTCACACTAAGCAAGTTGAGACGACATCTTTTTTACTCTTTGGCGAGCTTTACTTGCTGCTCATTTACTATGGGAGGAGCTTTTTTGTTATTACAAAGTTTTACTTGTAGCGTGGTTTGTTTGGTTAAGTTGGATCGGTGAACGACTAGGTATGATGGATGGCTTTAAAGTAAGTAGTGGAACGTGTTGAGATTTTATGGTGCATTACCATAAGCGTTATTTTGTTGTGGTTGTTTCTCTTCCTTTGTTCATTCTGTAGTTTCATTCCTTGCACAATCATGATAACGTAAAAAATGTACCATGTACCAACAGGAAGTAATTTATATTTTATATTGAGCAAAATATTTTCAATTGAATTAAATTTATTTTTAAAGGTAATCGTGTTAACCTATTCTATTCATACCTTACGTTTGCAGAAACGCAGTGTAACGGAAGTTGGCTCAGCTTCAGTGATTTCATCAATCTGGAAAATAACAAAAAAAATGATAGTTTAACAAACAAGTGCAGTAAAAATATATAATATAACCATTTCAATACATCCCTTACTCTTGTTCGTATATTTGTTTTATATCTAAAACTTTTATTTTCAATTGTCTCATAGATTTTCAAATTAAATAAACCCTCACTAAAGCCTCATCCGCATTATTCGATATCTCATTCTTACAACTACCACGCCGTGTTCCCGTGTTGGAACACTTGTGCCAACGCATTTGAATAACATCCACGCATTCTCTTCCGTCATGTACCAGTACCACCTTCACTGAAGCTCTGCGAGATCACCGCATTTTGTGGGCGAAAAATGCTTTCCCTGCTTGGCCTAGACTGTTTCATGTTCGAATAGCATTTTACAAAGAATTTTACATCCATCGGGGAACGGTGTTCGTAAGTGACTTTTAGCTCTCAAAGGAACAAAAACTTGGCGAGCGACCAACGTCCAGAAATGCTTTGTCGGTAAGCTTTGTGGATGTACGGTCGGTGAACAGCAGAAATCAATTTATATTTAAATTGGAGCCATCCTGTATGTACCGGAGGAGACCATGCATTGAAAGTGGCAAACGGTGTTTAAGTGATGAAATATCTCACATGGTATTTTGGCAAGAATTCTTTGTTCGAAATGCTTTTTACGACGTGTAGTTATATGCAAATAAAACAAAGGCAAATTGTAAGCTAGTTATTAGGAAGTGTAAATACTCGTGTAAATGTGTAACAAGAAGTAGTACTATCAAGTTTTCTATAAATGATGAAGGATATTGGAAACAGTTTTGTTCTATTGCATAGTTTTAGAATTCACAATTTAGAAATCTTAAATGAATTTAAAAAAATGCTTTTTTAAAAATAATGTTCAATGTCGTAGGGTCAACACGGTATAAATCTTTCTTTTAGTTCTATCATTAATAACATTTTATTTGCCATTTTATTTACATTTTGCCGACCAAAAACAGCGAATGATTGCGGTGTTTCTGAACTAAAAACTAATCGTGATCATCTTAGCGATCTACTTTTTGTAAATACTTCGAGCGTATGACAATAACTCTCCTGAGAATTAGATGGATGACGATGTGCAAGAGCAAGTTTTAAGGCAATTTTCTAATTCATCTAATGAAGAAACCACTCGTACCACCAGGCACCTTCACAACCTCATTGATCGTAACCGTTGGAACGAAGACAGAAAAGTAAACAACTATACCCATTTTTCCATCCGCGAAAATGAATTCTCATCCCATGCCTTATCGATGCATGATCAAATGTCAAACCACCGACAAATGTCACCGGTGGTCAGCATCCGATGTCCATCATGTTAACGGTTTTGCTAGTGGGGAAATAAAAACCCTTTTCAGCGTTGGGGCTGTAAACCAGTAGGAGACAGTTTCGTCTCGGGCGGGAATATTACCCAAAAAAAGGGTGTGAAATGAATGCACCGAAAAACGAATAAATGCATCGAGAAGACACTTTTCACTGCAAATCCCATAAATCAATGCCAGTCTGCCAGAGGCCTCTTGCCACTTACCGGGGGCGTGAGTAATGCAAAAAAAATGGTAAATCGAATGATCGATGGATGGTGAATTGGATGGTGTTTCGTCGCCCGTTGCACGACGGTATGTTGCTTTTTGCATTTATGTTTTATTTTATTTTTTAAAAGATTCGAATGTCAACCAGATTCTGTATCGAGAGTGATTGGAAATGGTGGTGAGATATCCAGCTTAAGGGTTTTTTTTGTTGCTGTTGCTACTTTAAGCTTCGGCAACGATGGTGATCTATGGTATTGTTGCGATTCGTAAATGGATGCATAATGAAATTGGATGCTTATCCATAAGGGAGTAATGTTGCGCGGATAGTGTTGAAATTTTGTGATGCACCATTAAGATAACAAATGAAGAATTTTTGTTGTATGAAATTTTGAACATTACGCATGATTTATAGGCATATATAGTTTTAATTTGTTCGTAGAAAAACCGCGTTTTGAGGATACAACACCATATCAAAATCATTCATAAAGAACTCAGAACACAAGATCACGCAGAATCAGTGCACGTAGAATTCAGAACTCAAGCTTACTCTCACCGTACAGATTCTGATAGTTTGCATTAGCTTGAAGTCACTCCTGCAGCATAGCGTCGCCGCCTCATTAGACCACAAAGCCTATCAGTATATGAAGGATGCAGATAACTGGATGGAAGCATGTCATTGCAATGTTGATGTAAAAATATGGGTGTCTTGCGGATACAGTATGCTTATGAGGGGCATCTCGTGATATGAAGTTAAAATCCTTTTTTATAAGGCATGCTAACCGTTGGGATGGATTAACCCATCAATTGTCTATTTTGTTTTGTATCTTAGAAGAAAGGTCTGCATTCCACGATCACGAGAAAAAAAGAGAATTAAAATTCTGCGCTGTCTCTGTCAAACGTGATGTTTTGTGTACTTTTAATAATACTACCCTGAATAACTGAATAATAACTGAAATGTAAATAAAAAAACAAATAATTTAGATTCCGGCAGAGTACGTACAAAACGAGATCAAACTTTCAACATAATTCATTCCTCTCTAGATTCATTTTTCCACACAAAGCTTGATTACACATAAAGCTCTATTATTTTAACTGCAAAGAAATGATCTCTCTAAGCGAAGGGACACAACTTTATCAACCTGCGCCTTTCTGCTCCTCATTTTAATACAATCAATGTTTCTGGTCGGTGTATGTTCGTTTAGTGGATTAGTTTGAGCGGGTGCATTTATGGTGATACTGCTCTTGGCAAACTGCTCCTCAACCTAGCAAACCAAGAAGGTTCGCAGTGTCAACGATGATATTGTGATGAAATTTCAACAGCAACAACCGAAGAAGTTTCGAACACGGACGAAGTGCAGATAGAGTAGTGCATTATGCTGATTTGATGAAGCCTAGAAGTTGTTCGATAGTTATGCAAAAATGTTTTGCTATTTGGTAACAAACGCCATCAGAGGCGTAGTACTTTTGTAAAAAAAACCAAAAACAAAATTGTCAATAAGAAAACAGTAAGCGAAATAGTTTTCGGCTTGTTTACAGTTAAACAACTTTTACCTGTAAAATTACCAAATAATCATTATTATAAAAAATACACTGTATAAAAAAGTAAACTAAACAGCAAAAGGTATCTGCACGATACTTGTTCGAAGGTCCCATCATGTGCGTAAAAAAAAACATATTCACATTCCGTTCTGTTGGGTTCATTAGGTGCGTTTTGCACGAATCCCTTCTTTTTTTTGTCACAGGTGAGAGTGCTGGCCTTGCCGTCGTTGGTTGAGGTTGAGAGGATTAGAGTTTTGTTTTTCGCTTGCTCCATATAAACAGATTGCTTTTGCATACCCTTTTTTGCTTTGGGGCAGAATGGAACCAGAACGGCTTACTCTAATCTCTCGCATTCCTTCGCCAGCTGATGCGATGACACTCAAGCCCTTTCGAGCACGGTCCCATTTATCCTTTCATCGTCTTTCCACCTGGTTGAGCAGCTGCAAAGAGTCTGTTTTAAAATTGATTCAGAAAATGGTCTCTTCCTTGTTTGCCTACGGATTGGATCAGCCTGGCAAACGGCAAAAGCGGTAGCTGCGAAGTTTGTCCAGGATGTACTAAGCGTACTACATTGTTCTTAAGTTTGGCGAAGAAAACAAAACCAGTGCTGAACGGGATAGTGATGGTGCATTCTTAAGCCATCTTCCCTTCCCCAGGGGCAGCGTCCGATTCACTTGCATTAGTCGAGAAATGCTGACACATGGTTTGCGTTTCATCACTTTGATCTCCCGGGAGCACACGGGAAGTCGTTCGGTTCGTTCACTTTCTTGATGGACCCGCCAAGCGTTTGCTGTTTTTCTTCGCACGGTACGACGATGCACCTGACAGCGAATGGTTTCAGTCTTCCACATCACCACCACCACCAACTCTCTTGGTACATAGTATATTGGAGAAAGAGTAACTGAAACATGCACTTACGATCACATTCTCCTCTATGCACTCCATGTCGCTGCTGTGCGATGCGTCCGGCACGTGTGTCAGCACGTTGGAACTGGTGGAAAGCGACGAGGACGAAATCGCTGTTGCACCAACCGCCGACGACTGATCCATTTTTGATGAGTTCTGAAAACTCTAAACTCCACTGTGAACCACTTTCTCGGCTGATGGTGATGAGCTGAATTCGATTATGCACCCGCTCCTGTGTTCTGTTGGTTGCGTTTGAGTGTTGTTCTTTGGTTGGTGGTTCTCAAACTTTCGAACTCGGTGGTTTCGTTATGCCTTCGACGAGCAAACGGTTGATCTGTAGAAACAAAATTTGAGCAAAGAAAAACATATTATAATAAAATCACAAGGAAAAAACAAATGATTCACCTTCTTATGATGGGAAAACCATCTAATGAAGTGATTTAAAACGTTCGTAGTTGAGAAGAGTGGATGAGAATATATTGAAAATATGAATACTTGTGTGTAAGCAGTTGTAAGTGAGTGGATTGTCAAAAAATCGTTTCAAAGGAAAAACCTAGGGCTGGTGCGATCTAGTGCTGAAAGTTGTGGTATTGTTGTAATTTAATGTGAATATTCTTTAGCGTGTGTTCTACAAATGAAATCTTGAAGCGAAATCTACTCATCTGCAAAAGGTCTTAAGGTGTTTTATGGTTGCAATTGTATTTCCGCTCTTTACCTAGTTGATATGGTTGAATGAGCGGTTGTTTTTTGAGGGTACTATCTATATATTTTGATAGTTGAATACTTCTTTGTAGTTTGTCTTCTTTTGTAGCTATCCTAATGTGTATGGACACAATTTGACAACGCTATCAGTTAATCTGCAACAGTCATGGCGAAACCAGTCAGCCAATTCCTTTAGCTAAAAAAGCAGTTTAGTTAAAACGACAAGCGTCACATCGGAGTTAGCTTTGTGTCCGCCAGATAAAATTAATTTGAGATTTATAAAACATTTTCTTATGTAAAGGAAGGCCAGATAATAAAACAGTACCTTTGTTATGGCCGCGAGAAAACAGTTAGAAATAACTAAAGAGTTCACTTCGTTTCCCTGCAGATAGAACCAATCGGTCAGGTATTTTTTTATTTTATTTTATAGAGGCTTTGGACTTATTGGTTGACATTCGCCTCAGTTATGAGAAAGGGTCAAACGAGGCCAATAAGCAGCAGGAGATTGCTAGACGAAGCGACTGCGAGGTTCTAATGGAAACTTTCTTTCCGATTGATTAAATATAAAGTAGTATTTTAATAAAGATCGCCGATTCTCTTAAAGATACTCTGAGTGAAGAATTCAACAATTCCGAAGCAAAAAGCGGAGTGAAAATTATTCACATAATTCAAGGAAATGCTTAAGCAAATGGTGACATTTTTTTAAGTAGAATTTGCGAATGTTCTGGTCAGCCGCAGGATGTGAACTGATTTTTCTCGAAGGCTTATTAAACGTAAGATTCAAGCAAAGTTGTTTTCATTTAATAATATTCATTGGATCATTCGTCCACACGGCTGGACCAGGTTCAAATCCCATCCGGACCGTCCCCCCGTAGCATGGACTCTGTCTATCCTGCTACGTGGTAAAATAAGTCTTGATACGGCTAGGCCGTTCTAACCGAGCAAAAAAAAAATTGATCCTTTTTTACATTAGCATACATTATTGATGTGGGATGAAAAATCCTATATCAGGCTATAAGGTTATAAAATTTATTTCTGAAGGCTACTCAAAATTAAAAATTACGGTGCAAATTCATTTGAATCCGGGTACTTGCTCATCTTACCTTAGTATGACTCTTCTTATCATCAGTACAGGTGAGATAGAAGATGACACGTAGAATTTGTTTTTATTACATTTAATCAACAATCAACAGAGTTCGTAAATTTCACAAACACAACTTAAACATGATTGTATACTTTTCACAAGGTTTGGAAATGGATTTATACAATATATGCACTTCTAAAAACTCTTTAAAAACAACACAAATGGCTTAAAAATTGGGACGAATTGTAAATAACACACATTCACATTGTGTCAGCGTTGTTTTTTAATCACTTCAGATCCATGTGAGTGATAACGATTTGCTCTAAAAAATCTATTACCATGCACTTTTTACGATTATAAACACCTCATAACACTGTATACATTTTGCAAATACTTCTCGCAACATAATTTTACCGATCAAAAACGCACTAACAAAAGATCAGTCTTTCGCTGTACCCAACAACACACTGAACCATTTGCATGCAAGTAGGTTATTAGAAGATCACTCATACAGCAGTACAAAACACACAGAGAAGTTACTGATGGTGATTTAAAAGAATGTTGCAGTGTAAAAGGCAGAATTAAATTGGCAAAATAATCAGCGTTGGTGTTGTCGCCCTTCTTATCGGTTCTATTTTGACTGTTTGGGTACGGCTCAGGCGAAATGTGAAAGGTAAATAAATTGATGGCCCAAGTTCGTGCAGTATGATAGAGCGAGATGGATGAAATGAGGCTGTTTAAAACAAAAACATTCGGCTGGAAGCGTGATCGGTAACACTAATGATACCGTTTGGTAACTTTGCACATACAATACTTATTATATTATACAATATAAGTAAACCTAGTTCACTTTTAATATATTTACTAATATTAAAAAAAAATATGATTTTAGTTTCGCATTTTTGTCTCTTTTTAGTTCATTCCTTTGTTACATTCAATTATATTCCAACAGTAAAGCAATCCAAAACCTTTTTAACTCTTTTTCTATTATGCTCATGTAATCCTGGATTCTGTTCAAAACTAACGAAAAGCTTCTAGCTGCATTGGAGAGTTAAATGAAAAAAAAAGGATTTTTGGCCTCGCTTAGGACAAATGAGAAACCGCTACAATTTCGAGCTCTAACAATTACATGTTGAATAGAGTCAAGTGTGAAATAGTCATGGTGAAAAGTGGTAAAAATATAAAAAAATCTTTCTGTCACCGAACGTAGAACCGTTAAGTGTCTGTGATGGGTTACAATGCACTGACACTAGCTGTACCGAACTCACATCGAACTAGGCAATTTAAAATAGAACTATAAAAAAGGGCAGTTTTTAGGTACTTAAGGACAAATTATCAAAATAAATCATGGTCAATTTGAAACAAACTAACGAAGTAGCTAGAAGTCGGCAGCCCGGTCACATCTTCCCTGTAAGTAAAATTTGTTATTTTTACATGTATTTATTATGTATTTTTGAAAAGTAATAATTATTAAAACAAATCACAAACTTCTTGTTATAATTATTTATAATGAGTATAACTTTATTGGTTAATGAGCAGCGCAATGTTTTAAAATACATTCCAGCCATAATCAGGTACAACAATCGCATGAATTAGAACGATTGACCAATATTAAACCATGCTCACTGAACTGCATACCGAACATGAAAACATCGAGTCCTTCGAAATGGGAGATTTAGCATAGCACCTGCTTGTGAAAAGAGGGGGCGGCTTGTGACGCTGGCACAGGCGATCGTAAAAGCAAAACAGTGTTTCCCAGAGGTCACGTTAAAATAATGTGTTTATTGCTAGATAATTTGTTATTGAATTAATAAAGCAGGAATGAGGTCAGTTTCACATCGGGCACGGCATAAATTATCGAGGGAGTGCCTGTCCATTTTCAACACGTTTTAGAAAATATGTTCACGCTCTGGTACGCTCGTGTGGTAATTTGTAGGATAAAACCAATGCCGCTGGATGGCGTCAATTGGGTGTGAAAGGTTAGAACTATAATTTCAATGTGACATTTAGAAAAACAGAATAATTTGTATTAACATTTTATACAAATTTTATTTCAATCATATACAACTTTGTTATCGTATTATGTGTAATCATATTCAAACTATCGCTTGATAAACCGCTTGATAAAAAGATCGCCAAGTAAACATTCGGTACTAATTTGTCACAAAGAACTTTTGTGGTAACATTTTACATGCCAAATAATGCTCAAAAACATTTCCCACGTCGCGACTCCAGCAAGTACCGGTTTGAGAGTTTTTCGGAATAGCAAAGAAAGCACAAATCTAACGACGATTTCTTGTGCCATTTATTTGTTCTTCACCTATTCCGCATTTGAAACGTGCTTAAAAGCACGAACAAATCATTCCATGCACATTTGCTCGGTGTGCCACCTGCTTCCACACCCACACCTTGGCTGTTACCCGTTCCTGCTTTCTAGGACCGGCCGAACAGCATCGCGTCCGAAAGTAAATGGGACCACTTGAGCAGAACAATAGGAAACGTATAAATGCCGTCAATTGAATTCCGTTTTCCAATTGACATAGTTTTCATCCCTACACTATGTGTGTGTGTGTGTGTGTGGATGTGTGCCTGCGGGTGACTGAGCTGATGAAACGTGGTGAGAGGAAGGATGCTGGCCCTCTGCCAGCGTCCGATCTCGGGGTAGTCTGGGTGCACAAAATGCAGAAATCTCTGAATGCAGCCCGCAGCCGGTCTGGAGTGTTTCCGAGCGTATAAATTATGCTGAAATAACTTTTAGTATCTTTGGCACATAAATCATCACTTGCCGTATGAATAATATAAAATCATGACGCTGAAAATAACAATTTCTCGCCGCTGGATTCCAATCCTGCCTTCCGCCACTCAGTCTCTTACTCACAATCAGCAAGGGGATACCAACAGCGTTGGTGGAATGTGGTACGGAAGTCGCTAGCATTTCATCCTGTTCCCAAAGAGCGTCATTCTTTCTGTTACCTCCGCGACATTCCCTGCCATTTAATGTCGACGATTAACTATGGGATGTAAATCGATTGCAACAATTATGAAATTTACTTCTAACTAATAGTTAATTAATTAGCAAAACTGAGAAGTATAAAAGATTCTTAAAGCATTTAAATCTAGTATTGAAATGTAGTAATATGATACTGAAGAACATAACATTTTAAACACATTTGCAAATTTTGAAATTCTATTAGAACTCCCAATGCCCAATGTGCTCCAATGGTATAAAGTCAGTATTGGACGCGACATTTCTGCCCTGCCAGTGCGTGGGACCGGTTCGGGGAAATACAAGATATTGCATTCCTTGTCTTCGTTGTCTTAGGAAGCCATTGCCCCAAATGGTACAGATGCGATCGTTGAAGATATGCCATTGCTACGCTATGCATTAGAAATCATAATTGCCTATCGGATGATATAACGTCTGTACTCTCTGTTATCTTCTATCTCCATAAGGCATGAAATACGATGAAAGGACGCGTTCTATCAATATTTCACTGCCAGAATGTATACTTGCAAAACATTTCTGTTGAATTTTTGGCCATACTTATGTGTATACACACATCCATACTTGAAAGAATTTTAAGTGTTGATGGTATGTTTTCAAATACATGGAAATTCAATAACATGCAATTTCATTACACGACTCGTTATTGACAAACTTATAAAATAATTTCAGTATCAAAACAACGCGATAAGGTACTTAAGAAATAGTTACGCAAGGAGATCAATGATAGAAAATTTTGGAGAATTAATCTAGCTATCGACTAGAGGTAATCATTCAATTCCTTCCTGTATATGTAACTTGTGTAGCTTAAGCAAACTACTAAGGAGGGGATAACATGCATTCAGGATTTCAAAGGAAACGAAATGACTACCACCTTTATCCAACCCACTGATGTTACGATTGTTTGAGTGCATAGGACAATCGAAGCTTCTATACAGTTCCTGTGCCATTGCAAGTACGCCATGCTATGAATGCACTTATCGTACATTTCGGAAACTGTTGGTGTTAGCAAAACATTCCATGACGCTGTACAATAACGTGCCGTACCGTGATGGTGGTACACGTGAGAATGAAGAATGCTATCCTTTGTTGTTTAACCAGTAGTGACGTGATGAATGCCATGTTTCAACGCTTTAGTGTCGGTGTTATGTTAACTGAAAAGCAATACAACACGGCGCAGGTTTGAAATGTTAGAAACCTCCAGGAGCGAACGTATGATTTATTGCAAGTATTTAGTTAGAATTTAGAATGTTAGAATGAGATTGATTATACATGATTTCAGGTTTTCTGGGTTTATGATAAAAAATGATGATTACCTATCGACGATGTAGTACCGCATAAGAAGAAGACTTTTTCAGTATTTTAAAAAATACTAAGGGAATTGTAGTGTTACAAAATTATGAGTTTAAAATCATATAAAATATTTAATTTGTTATGATGTGTTATGTTTATATTTTTGTGTTAAGTTTGGTATATATTTGTGGTATTGAAGTACTGAAAACTCCTAAGGCTGTTAAGAGTCAAGGCTTCTTTGTTATAAATAATGTTGAGTTGCTAGGCTCAATGTTTAAAACGGTATTTAAACTGTTGCTGCCTTTTCATTACGGAATTCCCGGTAATGAGAAAGCAGATTTACTGGCCAAATCAGGAAGGTAAAAAGCGTTTAATGATCGATGCACCTCTACCCACTATTTAATTGGTACTCCACATTAACTTTGTGGTTTTGCGAAGTATAATTCCATGATTTGGTCCATCTTCAATGGTCCTGCGTGGAGTTTGAAAACGCTAGTCCTTTCTTGTTGAATAGGATAGAATTGAAGGGAAGGCTTCCAGGTACTCCGATATGCGACATATTGAATTGTAGAGACCTTAAATTCTCTCTCTCTCTTCTTGGCTTTTAACGATCTTACAGGTCACGCCGGCCATTTCTGGCTTACTAGACTTATTTTTACCACGTAGCCGGATAGTCAGTCCTTGCTACGGGGGGACGGTCCGGATGGGATTTGAACCCGGTCCAGCCGTGTAGACTGGCGACGTTTATCACATGCACCATCGGGCCGCCCCTAAACCTTAAATTCATAAAGCTCAATAAATGCTAGGCCAGAAATCACCATCGTTATATCTTATTTAACGATATATTATATCGTTATATTCGAGAACAGTTATATATGGGGTAGAATAGTTAAAATGTAATTCCACGTATATACATCAATCTGGGAATTTTAATTCCAGAAAAGAATGTCCAAATATTATGCCAATGACTGGAGCTTTCCTAGAGAGACATTGAGGCAGAATAAGAAGTAGATTCTATGATTTTATAATCTTAAAGCACATTGTAGCAGGCAGTTACTTGTTTTTAAAGTACTTCAAAGGTTAAGAAATTCTTCAACTAAATGTGATTATGCTAAGGCAAAAAGATACTGCTGTATAAGAGAGTATAAGCATTTCAGAAGTAGTATTTTCAGAAGTAATTGAAACTGAAACAACTTCAACTACTAATACCACTCAACATGAACAAAATTTTTCATTATTATCTCCCAATAGTAATCCCACCTAAAGACATTTCATGTTGTTGATCACATGGCTCAAAATGAATGGTAGTAATAAAATGTCAAATGTAGCATAAACTGATTTAAATAATTGATTTTTTCTCAAAGGTAAATTATTTCCAGTAGAGTTTGAATTAGTATCAAATTTTACGCCTTAATTAATATTTTAATTCTTAACTTTATGAAAGTTAATAGACGCTCATTTCCTATTCAGCATGCCCTATTCGCCCACCGATACGCACAAAGTAAGAAGGCAAAATTTGCGTTACTTACGGCATAAATCCATTGTTGACCTTTGGTTACCCATTTAAGTCCTTCCAAATCCCACGTTCAATAGAACCGAACGGTGGCATTCCCAGCCATCCGTTCGTCCGTAAACATACACTCACACCTTTTTAATCAATGCTGCCTGCTACCGACAGGATTAATATTTAACTAATGCCTAATTAATTATTCAACCGAGGAATATAAATCTCATTTTAATACTTAATCAGCCGCGCCGGTTCGATTCTGCCGGGAAGCTGCCTAGAAACGATAACCGTCAGATGGCGTTGACGATGTCGATGATTGGTTCTTCGTTACCCCTATCCCTTATCCTCATGTCTCTTGGTTACCGATCAGGTAGATTGATGGCCTGCACCGGGTTGCTGAAGAAACATTCCTTTAAAGCAGCACCTTATTGATATGGTCTTGAAACGCCTCAGGTTTCGTACCTACGGGAGCGAATTTCGCTGGGTTCGCTGTACCGATAACGTTTAGTAAATTACTAACGAACTTTACATGCACAAGGCGAACGCGATGTGACAGAAACAAAAGTGAGACAGAATTTGAAGGTAAAACAAACCTGCTACCATTTTATTGCAACCATGCTTCCGCCTAAATCGTTAATGGTACAGTACGGGGGGAAATGGTAAAATAAGTATCTTACCCAGGACGTGCGGCAACTGAGCGTTGTTTGATTAGGATGATTAATTACAGGACTAGGGCGACCATTACGCAACAAGGGCTGGTGGCGGTTTGCAGTGAGAATGGTTAGAAGGTGATTAATCATAAAAGTTATATTACCCGCTCCATTTGATGATGAGCGAAACGTTTTCCGCTTCTCGTTACTATTGGCGTTTATCCCTTTTTACTTCGTGCTTGGCGTATTTAGTAGCTGGTCAGTCACTTTTTTATGTTTTTTACACCTTTTTACTCTCTTGCTGTTACTATTGTGAGAGTAGGTGAGTGTGATTTATCAAATAAAGATGTGAATATTGGACAATGAGTCGGGTTTGTCTGTGATGTGTATATACTACAATCAGCATATACTTTTTTTAAAATAAAACTTTTATTAGCATACATATTTAAATACAATAAACAAAAAATTGAAATATTAAGGAAAAAAGAGATACATACATACACAAACATACATTCACTGGTTGGAGAAAACTACATCAAGGACGTTTATATCAATCGCATCATCATTATTGCTAATGATGTGGATGATATAATTTGCAAACAGTTTGCACACAGCCACGCGTTTAGTGGCTCTTATATTACCCTGAGCAGGAAAGCGCAGTACATTGAAGGACGGGTCGACGAGTGCAGGCACATGATGATTTACTTTATTAAGCAGATTTCTCCAGGCTCCGTTCACTCTGGTACATATGGCAAATTTAAGCTCAAGAGTGTCCAGAGCATTACACGTCTCGCAAGAGTTAGCAAAAAACCCGTCCCATCTGCTGTAAAGCTCCCCATGAGGAACCTTTCCATTTACTAACTTGTAAAGCGTGGAACGTTGTGTTGAATTCAGCTGTTTATTATGGATGTTCCTTCAGACGTTCCTCCAGTCAAAGTAGGGTGTTGTCCTCACGATTTTGGCGTCTGCGAATCTCTGGATCTGTTTGTGTATGATCTGTTTTGTTGAGCATGCTTCACACGGAACTAGCGGAATATACGCCATCTCCTGAATCACTGCTCTTAAACAAGGGTACGTTGTCGGGATGCCCGAGAGGTTCGGAGCACTAGCGATATGCTGGAAACCAACTTCCAAACACTCCCTCTCCTTCACGTAGCGGTTTGTCAAGAGCGCCATACATTTTGTTTGTGGTAGCTGAAGGTTCAGACCACCTTTCTTGCGTGGAAGAGCCAGTTGCTCCAGAGGAACGCGTATACCTCCGCTTCTGTAGTACAGCAGGTACCCGATCAAAGTTGTGGCTCTTCTCAGGTCGAAAACCCTCGGGCCACACACCGAAGCAACGTACCACAGTTTGGGGAGCAGAAACGTATTCAGAAGAATGACCCGCTGCTCCAAATTGAGACACCTGATCCAGTGTGGTCTCACCAGCTGTCCGAATTTCGCTATTTGTATGTTCCATTTTTGGCACATGGCTTGACGTACGTTGTTAGGCGACGAATCTAAGATCATTTATTGTGTGTTTGAAGGCCGTTTGGGAGGACGACCAGGCGCCCGTTAGGCTATGTGAGGATGAAGAAGAGCCATCACTCTCGATATCTGTCTCCGGATTTTGCTTGCGTTTGATGGCAACCTGCTCGTCTACGTTACGGAAAGGAATGGTAATTGAAGGGATGGCCAGCGCAGTTTTGAACACAAGAGATTCTGACAGTGCTCTCGATTGTGTATCCCTCTCAGCGGCAGATGTAGCGGCAGGCGCAGCGCCAGACGCAGCGGCAGACGAAGCGTCAGACGCAGACGCAGTTACTAGTCTAGCGCCAGTATCCACAACCGTCGATGTAGTGGTAACGCCAGCGACAGTAAGGATGTTTTCTTCCTTATACGGCTCATTCTTAGATGAGCCGTCCGGTTTCTGGCCGGACGGCTGAGCGACGATTGCTGGTTCGATCGGAATGACCAAACGATCAGCAACTTTTGACACGGGATCCTGTGGAACACTCGCTGCAGATGCCGATGACATTGCAGTTGAAGTGGCAAGTGTGGTAAACCTTACCTTTACGACCCCGTCCCCTCCCTTTCGCACTGTTGTTGATAGCACCGGTTGGAGCAGCTGTAGCTGCTGCTGGTGTTGGTGCTTTCTGTAAATCATCCGCATACGACGTTGCCTTCCGTGTGCGTGAATCCTCTGCGTGGAACTGTTCCACACGGCTCTGTACAGAGCTAAGTCCAAAATGCACAGGTTGCGTACAAAAGCGGCAAGACTGCTGTTGTCCACGGTATGTAACCCCCGTTTCCTCACCACACACCTTGATGAACGACACGATGGATTTGTTCAGCTTCATACGCACGATGCGCATGCCTGTCAAAACACCAGCCAAACGCGTTTCTCGACCATACCATACTCCATCTCAACACGGATAGGGAACTGCTTCCCCTCGTGCGTGATAAAATGCTTTTCTGCGTGCTCTTTCACAACATTTATCGCTCGTTCCAGCGTTGGTTTTGTCACGAAAACAACGCTTAAGACAGTGTTGCGCTGCACCATCGAAATGTCCTCTCCCGTCTTAAGGACGTTGTAGCAAAGTAAACAAAAACACGTCTTTTCACTTTGACTTTGTAGTTCACTAAGCCTTGATATCTTCGGATGATTTTTTGCAGATATTTATGAACTGCATTCCATATTACTGTTTTTCTGTTAATAAAACCAATGATTTTAGCTACAATTACTATGATTAAAACAGATGAGAATGTGTTTCATGATTCAAGGTTACAAATCAAATAATCAATCTGGGTTTTTTCTTCTTTTGTTTAAGTCCTTGTACCTGCAATTTCATGATATTCTTGACTTTTTAGCATGGGATTAGATACACTGTCCTGTCGTATACGATCGGCACCGTTTCCACATGTACTACCGGGTCATCTTCACTGGTTTCCTGCACTTATTTTTATGGGTTCACCGATACCGATCCATGCTTGATTTCATCCACGATCATTAGAATGAACACACAAGCTTTAGATCGTAGAATCATCCTTCGAAAACATACTGCCCATATTAGCTTATAACTAAACCGAGTATCGATTTGTACATCATATTTTATAAAGCACGCAATTAGCCGCTGGTCTAGGAGATATTGAATTTTTTTTTACCAGCCTACATTATCATTTGCTCAGGTAAAAATTATAGGCCAATAGGCACATAAACTGTTATGCTTTATTTGTCGCAGCCATGCTCTGTAAATATCAAGACCGTTGATATACATAAATGTAACACGACCGTTATCCAAATCAAGACATTAACTCATCATCATTGGCCCGCTTATGGTTGAGTACGTCGTGCAGACATGGCCAGGTCATCAATCCGTTTTCGGGAAACTCGGTCCGGCTCCATTTTCAAAAAAAGCTCGTTGTGCTCCTCTACACTTTCTATATGTTCCGGATGCTTAGCTTTCTTTTCAGACTAAGGGCCATCCTCTGGGTACTACCGGATTCTTACCGGCTAAAACCACCCCGTACCTTCACCATCACTCCAACATCACCACGTAGGATATTACTTTCAGAGCAATGGTATAGGCGCATAAGGCACGTCTAGACACCGCGCTGTGACAACAGCAGCATTACAGTTTACTGCTAATGGCCTGGGCCGGCCCGAATACCTTCTTTTTCGAAGCAAATACGTCGCTTCTGCAGACGAACCTTAATGGTTCCGATTGCCTCTAGAATATTCCGAGAGTTTTCACGGATGGAGAACATCAGGACGGTTATATTCGCCACACTCTGCCCTGCATTCACCTGTTCGCACATGCGACGGCGAACAGCCAAGACACTCGAAGAACACGTGCGTCGATGTCCCTCGTACCTCCACACACTCGAAGTACTGTGACTTCCTGATAAGCTTCATATCCACGAGGCAAACCTGAAAGATGCCGTGTCGCGTTAAAAACTGCGTCGTATAAAACTCAACCGGACGGTTAGCTGAAGAGCACGTTGTTGGCCAGGCAAGAGTTTATCATGCTCATCACATATCGCAATCAGCGTATCTTTCCAACGTTGGCCACCGTCAGGATGTCTGTTCATTGAAATATCTCAGTTAGTTCTTGGTTTATTTTCCCTCTATAAACGTCCTGCTTACAAACATTGGCAAAGATAATTAGTAGCACTCGTCGCTAGAAATTGGCGAACACGTTGCGGTCCTCTGTTAGCTAACTATATCAAAGACTCGTGTTAGACTCGTCAAAGACTCTCTATATCAAAGAGAACTATAGGTGTGTCAGGGTACGGTATATAATGCATTTCGCATCTTGATCCAGTATTTTGGATCGAAGAAGTTTATGGAGCCCATCAGTATGCTGTTATAAACAGTTTAAGAAAATAAAAAGAAGATTGGCCGGTCTGGGCCAATCCGAGTTTTTCTGTTGCTTTGCAATTTACATTCCTCTATCAGAGGGAACAGAGCTTCCACTCTCTGGATCTTTAAGCTTCCAGCAGATCAGCGTAACGATAGAAACAGCGCCCGATAGGATGTAGCCTCTTCGCTGGCCGCTGCTAGCTCTGCTGAAGTCAGGCAACGCGGCTCAACTCGCTGAACTGAGTTGCGGGTGCTGCTGTCATTGCTAGCTAGTGATGCTTACCTACCCCTGCGTACGGTAACGAGCCATTCGTTCGCAAACAACAGCTCTCCGCTCAATCGTCCTCGGAGAAGGAGGTGGTGATGGCGGCTGTCCACCTCGACGCTCCTCGCGTGGCTGCGCCCTCCTATGACGCTGGGTCGGTGCGATGAGCAGCGCCGGATAACGCTCCTTGCGCCGCCAGTGACGCACGGAACTCGTCTCAACATTGTTGCAAAGCATGGGTGATGCTCCTAGCGGCTTCGCACACGTTGCCCCAGCTCTCCGGGTAGTGGAGCATGTTGCCACGGATGGCGAAGTCCATACGTAACTATGGTTTTCTCATAAGTATAGCTTAATTAGGGGAACGATTTTTTTAGTAAAGAATTAAATTATTAATCTAACCATAGTTTGCATTGCCCAGTTGTTCAACAAAACATTTGAATTCTTTATGTATATCAAATATCAAACAATAAATATAACATATTTTGCGCAATGTTATACGCATTGACTGGTAATTAATCAGTTCTTTAAAGAATTTCATAACACACGCACACAAATATACGGTTTCTTCTATTCACCTGGACGGTGTTTGACTTTATTTATTCACTCCCATTTTTAAACTTCAAAAGCGATTGATGATCGACATAAGATACGGTGAAAAGTGTGCTTTTGCGCGAGATGCGTTTTTCTCTCCTCTTTCTGATATGCAATGAATCAAGAAAGGAAAAACTCTCATTGCAACCGGCAATCGATATACGTTCTATCTTCCAGAACGATAGAAGTGTTCTTTGCACGTTTCGTTCCCGTTCAACACCTTCATCGTGTAAGGTGAAAAGCATAGTGATGCTGAGTGGTGAGAAGATGGGGACTGAAGCACATACACTCATTATTTTTCAACGCTATCATCAACACCATCTAAGCGACGATAGACACGTTTGAAATATCGATATCAGATGCATTTGGCTTCGGTTTGCAAAAACGCACGACGCCCAGCTAGATGCATACGCCTGGAGAGCGGGATGGTGCGGATACTGCGATTGATCCGGTAAAAAAGTAGCAATGATAAAGTCTTTTGAGCATTGAGTGCAAGGTTAAAAGCTCTGAGGAATGAGTAGCGACTTTTGAGATGGTTTGGTATCTGCTTTTGCAAAGTATAATTTCTTGCTACAATCGAAAGAAAAAAATTTTGAAATTAAGATTTTTTTTTTGAAATATTTGATTGAACGCATCAATTTAATTCTATTCAATGAGGTATTGTCGAAGATAATATATTTTATTCTTCCTTTTTTGTAAATGATATTTTTTTGATACAGCCAGTAGTTTTACAGATTATATTTGCGTTTGATTGATAAATTGGTCTTGTTGGCTTTAACGATCTCTAAGGTCACGCCGACCATTTCGGGCTTACTAGACTTATTTTTACCACGTGGCGGGATAGTCAGTCCTTGCTACGAGCACGAGTAGACGGTCCAGATGGGCTTTGATTTCCAGTCCTGCCGTGTGGACCGGCGCCGTTTATCATATACACCACTGGGCCGGCGGATTTTTTGAACCTGAATAGTAAATTATATTATAATTTTGTTTTAACAACTAACTTTTTATACGTTCAATGACTTGGTTGCAAAACAAATATATCTGTACGATATCTTGAAACTTTTTCAAAACATTAAAGTGTTGAGAGAGAACGTTATTAGAAATTATTATTGAAATAAATATGATTTCATTTTTTTCTTACTGAAATTTTTTGGATAGTTTTGAGTTTTTCAGAACAATACTAAATGCTGAAAAATAATGAATAAATCATAATTAAAACTGTTCAAAGCGCAAACAGATGTTTAGTTTTTAGTCAAACTGTAGAAATGATTGATAATGCAATAGAATATCGAAAGAGAAAAACTTCTTTTTTTCAGGAGGTTTTTCAAATTAAATTCATCCATCTATACTTCCTACAGAGGGCGATTGTTTTTGTTTTTCATAATTGATTTTTATTGTTGCATTTTTTTAAAACCCACATTGATCCTTTGCACCAGCAGCCAAAGGTTCGTTACGCGAAAATCGTTTAAATTTCATCATCATTTTTAAAAATCATTCAACGATAAAATCATTCATAAATCGATGAGCTCTCGATATAAGTTTCAGGTTGAATCGCATGATTTTTTCTCCTGCTTTTCCGATTCCGCTTCAGATTCAATGTTAGCATCTTCAATGATAACCAATGCATGAAGCATGAGAAGTTTAACATATCCACAAACCATGAGCAAAAAGGGCAATCTATGGAAAATAATTTGTTAACGAGTAAACGAGATTTTTATGGCTTTTTGCTAGCGGCATTTCAACATAGCGTGAAATCAATGCAAAATCAAGCAGAGAGAAGGTGAAGGTTGATTGATATTTGTTTGAAGCTACTATTAAAACAAGACCAAATAATTTATTGCCCGTTGCAATAACAACAAAATATTTAATTGCTTAAAACAATCTAATTTCATCGCCTTTTAATAACTATCTGTACGTTTGACAGTCAACGTAACGACAATTACACTTATTTAAGTAATAAAGTTTATGACTGTTTCCCGTACATATACTTGATTCTGGCTTAAATAATAATATCATAGCTATGGCACACATTTTATGATTTTATTTATGAACCTTTTCGACGGCTTTCTGTGAATAATGTTTTACCAATTCTCGCAGCCTCAATCATACAACCTGTCCTAATTAAATGTACCACAAACATCAAAGTTCTTCCCCAAACGAGCCTGCGGATATTTCGAACACGTAAAATCGCTACAAAAATGTACGCTGAAGGATCAGCATCAAAAACGTTCAGGATGTATGGTTTGCATGTTTTACGCGTCGCCTGTTTCCGGTGTTTGAACAGAGCTTGAAACTAAATCGCTGCCTCGATCGTGGTGAGAAAAACCTGTCTGCATTATTTCTAACCTGCTCGATCGGTGTTTCTGTCGAAGTAAAAAAAATAAGGGCCGTCAGCCACTCGCGGTTGACCAGATTTTCAAATGGTGGTTGGTGTTTTGATTCCACTCGAGCTTCCGGTCATGCGAGGTCAGCAAAGTTCGCATCGTGCTGCGGTGCTTGTAGACACTTGATTTGAGCATAGTTTTCTGCGAAAGTTTATGTTTTGTGGCACAGTTTACCACCAGTGCGAGCTAGCAGGGGTGTAGTGCTGTTTAGATTCGGTGCACGAAACGAAATTCGAGTGAAATTCGAAACACTACTACGGTGTATGAGCCGGGTATCGGCGTAGAACATGTGTAATTAAAACTAAAACATAGTGTGGTTTCGGATTGTGCTATGTTGGAAGAATGTTTTGCATTCAATTTGGGGAATATATGCTCTGAATGAGCTGCAGCTCAAAGCGGCTCTTTTTTTATTTAAGCCTGCTACACATTTTGAAATTGTTTGAGGTTTTAATACGCAAGGATTTGTTTTTAATTTAGTAATGTTGCAAACATCAGAAAACAGAAAGAAAGTTTCGAAATAATTTATTATTTCATGTGAAATTATTCCAATGGCATCATTACTACAATTTTATATAGTTTTGTGTGAAATAAGTAATTTTTTGCGACGAATACTGAAGTTGCATTCAGAGGGGTGTTAAAACATGGGTGTTAATAAATTTAGTTGCCTCTCTTTTTTATACAGTTTTGGGTAAAGTTGGTCGGCAAAACCAGTTCGGTGCATTAAATGAACCACACTACATTGGATGCCTGTGATTCGTGCTCTAAACATTCTAAATTACTCTCTTTATGTGGTTGACAATTCAAGCCCGGAATAGTATTGACGTATTTTTTTTCTATTTCGTATGCCAATTTGAATTTGAGCTTTTGTGCTTAAAATATAGCAAGGCAGCAAATGTTCGTTTCATTCAACCATCGATGCCTAATTATTTAAACCACAATAGTAGGGCCGAGGATGAAATAAATAAATTTAAAACCGTGCATTATAGCTGTGCACATTAAACGATGCCTAATGGAAAAATATTATGGAATGGAAAAGAATGGAAAATATGTAAATACTCCTCCTAGAGTACCTAAATATTCAAACAATAAATGTTTATACGTCTTGATAAATAAAATCTTAAATTAGTTATAACAGCCGGCTCGGTGTTGTATGTGTCAAACGGCGCCAGTTCCACACGACAGGAACTGGTATCAAATCCCATCCGGAGCAAGGACTGACTATCCGGCTGCATGGTAAAACAAAAGTTTAGTAAGCCAGAAATGGCCAGGGTGACCTTAGAGGTCGTGAAGCCAAGGAAAGAATAGTTATTACATCTAACAGATGATATTTTTATTTTGTAATTAAAAAGTACATTTTATACACCTGCAATACTGATTTTATTCATTTTTACCGAATACCATGCGTATGTGCTGCCAAATACTTTTGAAAAATTTTAACTAAAAGCCAATAAAACTAAAGCAAAGAACTTGTATAGACAACGGCAAAATCAAATCAATAATTAAAACACCAACAATAAAACAACTGCAATATCTGAATGCACACAAAGCTGTCATATCGTCGTCGATTTCGTTGACATTTGCTGATGTATCAAACAATGTTGTGGGCAGATACATTGAAAGGAGAAAATATCTTATGTACTCTTATTAAACGTTGAAGATAATAATAAAAAAAATGACGATGATATCGTTGCGACTACTCGAAGTAAAAACTTATCGTAATACTACACTTAGTTTATAGAAGTAGGACTTTTGCTAACCGTTATACATCTTACTTACTGAAAATGGATCATCCTGTTGCTTCTCTATTCTTGATTATTGGCCAAATTTGTCACTATCAAACCATAAATACGCACTTAAATAAACGTTTTCCTATGAAAACAAATTGTTCACCATTGGAACAGAAAAACAGAACAATAAATCCGAGCTTATCTTTCCAATTTGCGCAAATCGTTCGTAGGGTTTTTTGCCCATGCGTCTCACTAATGTATCTCAATTACCTAAGGTTCATTTTGCCAAAAGTTCATTACCGAACGCGTTCCGTCCACCCGTATCCCGTATGGCAGTAAAAATATAAGTTCAAGATTGAATAGTTGGAAGAGTTGAGCTGGATTATGATTTTGTTCCGCCTCAACTCTTTTGCCACTGTGCTAGACAGAAGATTGATTTTCTGCATTCCCTTCACCGTTTCGGTTGTGACGAGGGAAGGAATCATTCATTACGGATTTATGCTTCATTGTTGAAAAGATCAAAAGAGGAAACTTTTTCATCCCTCCTTGGGAATAGCTAGAAAAAGTTGAACAAAATTGAAGATAGAAACCGGAACTGTACCTAAGAAGAAGCATAAGAGTTTCATTACTTCGATTGCTAAAAATGCAGGGGGGATGTAGCAAGTTGTCTCTTAAATCAAAATCATTGAGCAGAATTTGAAGCATGAACAAGCTTCGGATGGCCTCATGCCCGGGCCGAGTAATAAATCTGTTCTCAATCGATCCCTGAAAGTGGCATTTCCTTCGGGAGCTTTAGGGATTGACGAATCTGAAGAGCGATTGAAAAGTTGGTTCGAGTGTGTGTTGTTTTGCTAGAAAGGCAGCAAGAAAAGCAATAAAAAACGCACATCAAACTTTTCCCGTGCGCAATATGTTAATCGGTGCCCATTGTGCCGTTTGCCCCAAAAAGTTGGACCCTATTCTTTGACCGTTCCATCCAGCGATCCATCCCTTATCAAAATGGTTTAGGGCGTTGCGAGAAAAACACATATGCAACCAATTTGAGAGTTATTCTCTTTTCAAAACAGCTAAGACCCTCAACGTGGAAGCTGTCCAATGGGATCACATTATTTATAGCTGTTTGATAAGATGCAAACAACGATTGATTTTTTTTATTATGTTGACATTGCTACAACAAAACCAGGAAAAGTATGGGACTGAGAAAATAGAGACACAGAAATGTGTTGTTGGTTAAGCATTTTTGTGCTTGCTACTGTGCTTTGAATTATGGCTGTGCGAATGACTTTGTTAACTAATATTATAATATAAAAGAAGACAAAACTGGCATATTGCATCATTTGAAGCGCTTTTGAGAGAAATTTCAAATGCTGACCTTTATGGAATTTTGAGAATCGCGTTGGTACATAAAACTTAAATACATTCATGCATGAAAAAAATATTTAAGTGTCAGTGAACTAACAGATTTTTTGTTCAAAGATTCACACTAATTTTGGTAATTTTGTTTCATAAAATAAATCCACCAGAGTATTGGTTTTATTTTATCAAACAAAATTAAATTCTATCGTTGGTTAAATATCTCTTTTTATCCACTTCCCAAATTCCTAGTCCACAATTGGTCTTGTTTTTTGAAGCGATTCACGAATCTAGCCTCTACTGGCTGGAATTATTGCTGGATTGGGACTGGAATGGTCTGGCTCATATCTCATCAAATGGATCAGATGCTTTTCAGATACTATAATATTTGGAAAATGATGGGCCACCCGGTGAATTTTACAAATCGGCAAGAAGTCGGATGCGAGCCATACGGGCGGGTCCACCCGTACCTAGCGGTTCGGATCGACCCTTAAATACAAGTAGGTTCAGTAGGAGCAACGATTCCGGTAGGTGCAAGTTACCATAAGCCATTCCGACTCGTGGGAGAGACGAGTTCGAGTCGGAACTACTGAACCTACTCATATTTAGGGGACACCCTGCCCATGGTCGTGCACCCATGGGTCGAAGTCGATTTCGATTGTACACCACTAGTTTGGACCGAGCCGTAAATACACATTGGCTCAGTAGTTCCGACCCAAAACCTACCAATACGACGGACGCAAAAAACCGCCCCAAAACCACAGGGTCGAGTCGATTCGAACATTACTAATCTCATTAATTGGGGTCGGGACCATTTTTCAGTGATGGTTAAGCCCGATTTCAGTATCTCCTAATAGTTTATTCAGATCTGGTGCCATTAGCTTAACGTGTTCGAACATTTTTGGCCTTCCTTTATTTTTAAAATGATCGATCCTTGGTCAGTAATCAACTCAATCTCATCTCAACTTCCCTTTTTTACGAACCTAATAGTGAATGTAGCGTATGCTACGTGAGAAATAAACATTCTCATCAATAGATAAATTATCAAAAGACGATGTATACATGAATCTACGTCCACTTACTTCACTGCTCGTAAAAAAGATAGCTACAGTAAAGATGTTGGTGATATATAAGATCTTTCTCGTTGCAAAAGCGTATCTAAATACGCAGAAAATACTAAACTGAAATAATTTAAATACTTTCCCCATGAAACAACATAAGCATGTTCTAGGGATTGTCCCTTTTTCAAGTACGAAACGAAACGAATCATAAATAGTATGTTTTTATGCGCTTTCCCAACGCAAAATGGTAGAATAACGTTCAACGTTGGGGTGCGAAGATGGTTGAAAATCGTTTCATACCCTATTGCTAAAGACCGACAACCGAGAACTGATCTCGCTGTGCAGCACGACAGCACTCTTCGGTCAATAAAATTCTTTCCATTTTAATAACCATCTCGCGGTACGAACGGGGGGATTCGTTGGGGATTATGAAATGGGAAAACTGAAGCACGAAAAAAGGGGAATCTCAACAGCTTGAAGAGGTTCATAATTTTGCCCACAAATTGTGCTCCGAGCGAGTGCTACGGCTAAGTACACTGGATCGACTCTTGTCGAGACATACTGTCTTTTTGATAGGGTACATTCCATCCTTTCGGTCGTGGACTGGACAACTGGTGGCTTCATTGAAGGAGGACGAAAAAAGAAATAAAATAAAAAAAAATCCGAAACAAACACGAGAAAATGAAGGCGAACGAACAAGATGAAAGTTTATAGTTTTATAATCAACTCAGATGCTATATTTATTAATCTTTCTTCAAACCTCTTCACAATCCACTTTCTGCCACTTCGCCTGTTCGCCTTTACATTCTGTTTACTATTTCACTTTTCTCGCTTTGTCGCTTTGTCTCGCTTTTTCTGTTCATTTCATCCTTGTCAGGTTCACAGCATTTAAACCACTTCCTTTGGAACGGGTTTAAAATTGTATTTTTCTTATCCACATTTATGCTGCAAGTACGCAACACCATTCGTCACATGTGAGTGTTTTGTGTGAATCTGTTTCCTTTTTTTCTTATCTGTAGTGATTTTATGCGGTGCGAGTCACTCAGGTTTGTTTATTTTTTTTTGTTTATTTTTGTTTTACTTTGGGGGCAATTAGTTTACACTGTGGTATTTACAAATGGTTAGAAATGTTTTTTTTTCTGTTTTTTTTCTTCGGTAATATGGATCATTAATATTGGAATGGGCTATTAGCGCTTTTATTCTTTATGTCCTTAATGTAGCTTAATGGGATTTTGTGTGTAATATGTTCGTACTTTAACTTATCTTCATTACCACAAATTATACATCATCTGTTTTTTCCGTGTGTTTTCTTTTCATTTAAAGTGTTTTTTCCCCTCACTTTTACGATCTCCTATTTACACAATTCGCTATCGGTAACCAAATCCGATCGGAAACATTCCAATCGGTTGGGTTCAAAATAAACATTTATCTTCCAGTTTTAATCTTCCTTCACTTTGATTGATTGTAATGTGAGCGTGTTTGTGTGTGTGTTTTTTTTTGTTGTTTCGTAATCTATTACAATTTTTCTTTTTCATCTTTATGAGATGCAACAACTTTTTACAACTTTTTTTTGTGTGTATTTTTTTCTTCTGTGTGCTAACTTCCACAATTTCAACCAACCCTTCATTATGTTAACCGCGCTGGAATGAAAATTAAACTTTCTCCTTCCACCTAACCAACCACGCAGTTTTGATTAGCTGTGCGGTTATGGTTTCAATTATCAAACCTCGATTTTCCCACAAATTCCCGAAAGTTCGAAACACAAATTAAGTTCTTCTTCATCACTTTTCAAGCCAAAGGTTGGTGGCATCTGGATCTCAATCTGTTGTGGCTCTCCTCTTGCCCTTCATCTCCCGCAATAAAAACAATCTTATCAATTTCCCATGAAGCTAGTCTCCGGTTTTCTACTGCTTCTTCTAGGGTGATGGTAGTTAGAGGAACCATTGGCGGATATTCGCATCATTCCGCCACCTGCCAGAAGTTGGAAAGCCACTCAATTTATTCTACGCCTGTGTTTTGTTTGGATTGTGAAGCTTTCTGAATTAGACTCCAGAAGATACACCAGAAGTCGAGTGGGGGGTGAAATGATTTGTTCACGTTCGCTTGAGGAAGTTGGTCGTATTTTAGGAAAGCTTCCGTTGGCAGAAGACGTGCAGTTCGTGCGTGATGTTGTGTGGGGGGTTTTTTTTTCTTGCGCCCCGTAAAGGTGTCGGTTAGCTGTTACTGTTGAATGATTCTAAAGTGTCGATTTGCCGTCGATTTTCCTTACAGCAGGCTTTCTGCTAGGATTTCCCGGCGCTTATGTGAGACCTGATTTGGGTCGTTATTGGAACAGCTTTCCAGCAGGAGTGATAGGAAACGTATAGGAAACTGAAAAATTTCTTGCCAAAGCAGAGAAAAATAAAGCTGAAAAAGCTGAAAGAACAAAATAGACGTAACAAACGTGATGGAAGGGATGATGCCGTAGGAAGTAAAGCCCATCAAACCATGGTCAATGTTCGAACCCTTACTCGGTTGGAAGTGAACCGGGTTAGCCAAACCCGCACATGCGGGGAATGATGCGAGAAACCCTATCAATTATTTATGCATCAATATTTTTTTAATGATATTGAAAGGCGTCCAAGGAGTGCCTTGCGGAGATTGCATGCACTGTGTGTGGTGCTGTACGTTTTTCGGAAATTGTTTTTCGTCCTTTCCTTCTACTTCTTCGGCACTCCACAACGGGATGGGAAAACCTTTCTTACGAGACGACGGTGGGATCATTTTTATTTCTCTACTTTTTCATGCTCTGCCCGATTTCGTAACCACAAAGCTGTACGCGGAAACACACATACACAACCCAAACACGCATTCGTTGAAGTGCGTGTGGTGGAAAACCCACTGAGAAGAGTTTCGATTTTTGAGGTTACGGGTGATCGAGCAGAAACCGAAACAGTAACCGGATACGCTGCTGCGTTTCATAAAACTGCAAGAAAAATATACCTCAAAAGGAACAGTAAAACCACACCCATTATAAAAACAGGAAAAAAAGCAAAATTCCCTACAACAGTTTACTGAAACCGGCTGCGTTATATCATTTTCGATTTGCGATGTTGTGGCAAAGGGTGTAATCGGTAGTGATGGCTGGAAACGTGCCAGGTTCTGCCAATGGCATTATAATGAGTTTCCATAAATGAGCTGATTATGAACAAATCGTTTTGCAATTGATTTCGTTTGTTGATGCTTCTTTATCATGGGGAGTTATAAAGCATAAATCTTGATTTTGGTTTGTTTCATGATGAGTTAATTAACTGAACGTAACATGATGAACTTCGGTGCAGGTGGCTTTAATTTACATTATCTTTGAAATGTTCTGAGTAATAGTTGTGGTTAATAGTAGTCAGCATTTGTAATTAACTTCACTCGTTGTTTGGCATAATAAAGCAAGAAATAAATAACAATAAAATACTCAATTTTTATTACAACAAATAAAAGTTCTATACAAAATAAAAAAGTTAATCATAATACCCTGTTAGGATAAAATATCTATTAAACAATCTGCAAATGATCGTAGTACGCAAAAAACCAATAGGTAATATTATTTTTGTTTGTATAAATAAAAAAATTTATTGAAAAATTATTAAAGTGTTCTTAAAATGTCTTCCAATATCAAGCATCAACAAATTATTTTATTCAAACGAAAGTTTACCTCATTGCTTATCTTAACTCCAGTAATCATTTCACCCGAAAGTTTCGTTGCTTGTATCAATGCATGTTGGTTGGTGGCTATAAAGGTTAAGTTTTAAAGTTTATGTCTGTTAAAACTCTATGCACAGCAGTACTTTAGCTAAAATAAGGTAACAAAATGATAGAGATTTTAAAAATTCAAACCAGCGAGACAAAAACATCACATGTAAAGTGCATAATACAACTTGTTTTTACGTTCAAATTCATTCATTTTCTACGATTACTTTACATACGATGAATACAATTCACCTGTCTGGGAATTGTACCAATATAGACTTTTTTATACTCCAAAAACTACAATACGATTAAAATCTCACTTGACATTATTCAACGTTTCTTTCTTCCATTTTCATTTCGGTTGGTTTTTGTTCAGTGTGCTGTTGTTTGTGTTTGTCATTGTTTCGATTTTTTAGTTAGTAATTTGTTTTTCCACACGTTTGAATGTGAAGTTTGTGTTAATGTGTGTATGTGCTTTTTTAATAGTTTTATGTACAGGATATTTTGCCACATTCTCCTCATTACACCTAGCATAGATGCATTGTCTTACTTAGTCTACTATCAATTTGATTGATTTATCTAGATGCGTTGAAAGGAAATTGTTAATACATTTGTCTTTTGACATGATAAATCAAACATTTTTTTCATCATTCATGACTTGAAATGTTGTTTAACTTCTTCTTTCACATGTTTAGTAACAAAATATGCATTTTTTTCTGATTCTTTTCGTTAAATTTACTATTTAAAAAAATGTATTTCTACACAAAATTTTACTAAATATCTCTCGCGGATCAGTGGCATTTAGTGATTGCAAGTCAATATACACAAGTGCTAGATTTGTACCGTTCGTATTTCATCCAATTTGGTTTAAAACGAGGAAACGTTTCCTCTTAATGTACTGCTCTTAATTACAATGAGCTTTTGGTAAAGCAGAAGGTTAACATAACATTTAATAATTATTTTCATATTTTTTCTCCTTTCTCAATATGATGGTTACGTGATACTTAACACTTAACAGAATAATTTACCCAAATAATTCACTTCCGATTTGAGATCAATCTTGTCACAAGAATCAAACTAAACAAACGGATAGTTTGCAATTGGAAAACAATGAAACAAATCAAATTTATCTTATCCAACAGCCACAATAAAACCACCTGTCTATTGATTCCACTTGTATGCCGTTTCGTTTTTCAGACGTTTCTGAAATGCTTACTGAAATTGCTGCTATACTAGTCTATCGCTTAGTGCACCACGGTGCAGACAGCCACAAAATCGCTTCATCGCACAAACACTCACGCTGTTGGTGTCTCTCGGGACAAGGAACGGATTTATGAGCGTTTTCTCCCTCACGGTACAATCACATCTCCGTGTCTACTATGAAGTCAAAACTAGGCAAACGAGGAGCGACGACGTACGGGGAAAAAAAGCAATAAAAAAACACACACACAAAGGATTCCCGTTTCGGTACGGCACTACTGCTCTCGGGCCAAATCGATAGGGGTTTATCATCTCACAGTATCGCACCGCATGAACGACCGTTTGTCGATGCTGGCAGTGTCGGTAATGTAGTGGTGAACATTCGGAGCAAACTGACGTTGAAGAAGAGTCCGTTCTCTACTGCAGCAGCAACCGGTGCAGCGTGAAGCCGACGTCACCGATGGTTTTCGTTCGCATGAGGTCTGTCGCCGGTCGAGCTGTCTACGGGGAATCGCTGAGACGACGTTCATCGATGCTGAAGGTGATAACGTGAGGAGCAGTAGTGCGAGCAGTATCAGTGGTAGAACCGAACGACCGTCCGACGAAACGACTACCGAGGCGCCACCGGTCTGCATCGCCTCCGGATGTTCACCTGAAACGACCGCGCGAACTGATATCAGCGTTAATAGAAGCGGTGTGTGGTGTGTTTTTTTCCGGGTGGCAGCAGGAAGAAAGTGAAGCAGAAAACTTTTCCCTACAGTCATGTTTCTTCTCCTCCTTCTTAGGCCTCCTCTACCCTCCCCGCTGCCTGCATGTTTGCTGTCCGAAACAATAGAAACACCCGTCATGGTTACACTTACCGTTGAGAACGTGCACCCGTACGCTGGCTACGTCTGCATTGGACGGTGAGCAAGAGTACTTGCCCGAATCGTCCAGGTCGGCATTCTGAATCAGCAGGTGTGAGGTGGTGACGTCACCTTTCTCCGTGATGACCGAGACACCGCCACGGCTTGAATCGTAGCTGATCACCTCGTCGTGATGGTACCAGAAGATGTATGCAGGTGGCTCGGGACTGTACTTGACCGCACAGGTAAGGTTGATAGTGCTGCCCTTGTCCACATGCAGATCGGGTCCACCGATTATTGTTGCCGTTGGCACTGCGAAACAAAGAGGAACAAAACAAGCAGTTCTAGATAGATGAACTTTTTTTTTCATTCTGCAAGAGTGGAATCGAGATGAGTTTTGAACGTTTTGCGTTAGCTTTGCTTCCTGGAATGTCTCGGAGGATGCGTATGCTCATCATATATTCCGACTAGCCTGGGTGAAAGAAGTGATCGAATGGAAAGCAATGATGTACCCAAAGACCGACCTAGATGATGTCGTGTGACATTGACAGGTACCTCTTTATTGAACAGTCAAAAGACTCTAGGGAAAGATTGATTGCACAGATGTCCACACAGAAAGTCCTACAAGGTATATGAAAGCGCATCAAGCGTACAGTTGCAATGAAATTGTGATGAGTTTCAAATCTGTTTATTAATTTCCACGCGGCAAATTGCTTTGGGAAAGTGCCACCGAAAATCTGAACAAGCTATTTGAATTTTAAACTGGAACATTGTGCTTAGAATGGTTTCAACTATAATCTAACTTTATACTGAAAAAATGCTAAATGTTGGGGTAACATATGTCAATATAGAACTAACGTGAAAAAGGTTCGATAATTTGGACTTGTAAAATACGTAATTCAATAATGGCAAAATATTCTCTCTCACTCTCTCTTGTTGGCTTTACCGACCTCTGAGGTCATGCCGTAAATTTCTTGCTTACTAGACTAATTTTACCGCGTAGCCGAATAGTCTGTCCCTGCTACGGGGGACGGTCCAGATGGGATTTGATCCCCGGTCGCACCGTGTATACCAACGAGCCGCCCCCCGTATGGCAAAATATGTAAATGATAAAATGTAGCGAAGTACACCAGCATTATACGTTAAGTGGCATGATTGGAATCGAAATGATGATCTAAAGTTAGCTACGATGACTTCATGTTACTCAGATTAGAAGATAAAAATTTGGTCCATTCAGTATTTAAATTAAAGATGTATGTATTAGTAAGATGAGCAGTTTAAACATTACATTAATTTAAGTTCAGTTGATATAGCTCTATTGAGGAAAAACATTGTAATATTAATTGCGCTTAAATTCACAATAGAATGTATTGACCTGCTAGATCTTCTGCTTGGCTGAGCGCCCTGTAAAGTCATACCAGCCATTTCTGGTTTACTAGACTTATTTTTACGTGAACTTTAGTTCAAGTTCAATGTTCGGTCAAAAACTCTTCCCTTCTAGCCAAAAAGATGCCGGACCAGTTCCACCAAAGTTCTGAGAATGAGTTCCGGAGGAGATTCCGAATTGCTTTCAAATTTTAAATGTAGAATGTGTGATGGATAATCTTAGAAACATGAGCTATCGGCTATATCAGAGCACAAACACAATGGTTAATCATACATAAATAATTATCATAACATTGATTCGTGTTTTACAGTAGCCTGCATAAAATGGTTTGACGGAACGATTACTTCTGGCACGAGGGCAGAGGGGTAAACTCCATGCAACACCTTGTTATTTGCAGTAACTTGTCTACAGAACTTCAAAACATGGTACAAGTGTTTGCGTTGCTTAACCAGATCAAACAAATCTCACCACATCTGACTTTGTGGGGTCCAGTCATTTCACTCCTGTTTTGTTTCGTTGCTCCATCAAACAATCGGTTATTAATGTCAGGGATACGAACTTATCCTTCTCTCGAACATGGTTAGGATTGCAAATCAGGCTTTGATAACACGAGCATGGTTGGCGCTGGAAACGCGCATTACAATTAATTAGGTCCTCATTCCACCCGAACTGACCCGCTCGTCAAATGTTGAACCGCAACAAGTACAAACAGCTGTTCTAAACCAACCGAGCGGTAAAGCTTAAAGTCTTTCTGATTTGTCTAGCAGCCTTTAGAGACGCACAACGTTGCGGGGTATGGATGAAAAATGAGATCGTCCTTATCTAAACGATACTGGACGGTTACAGAGAGAGACAAAACACACATCAACCGTCCGTTCATTCTGGGCCGGTCTCAACGAGGCGTGAAAAATAAAAACACCCCCAAAAACTGAGCGTACTGCCCTTACCCCGTACATGTCCCATACTTTGGGATGCTCCATACCGTAGAAAATGTCATCCATCCGTGCTGCTGATGCTGTGTACGTTGCGTTGCGCTTTGTGGGAACCATTTGGCCTTATGGGCGGGCTGGACTAAAATTAAACATCAACAGCGATTCATTTCCGTCGCGCCGCTTACAGCATTCCGTTGAGACAAACAGTGGCCCCCTCGTACCGTTGCCGTAGGTTGTTTCTGTGACACGGATATCTTTTTCCCACCATCGAAGCTGCCAGCCGAGAAACTTTTTCCGAAGGGACCACACTGCGACGGTAAAAACAGCACGTTTATATGGACCCGGGCGTATTTGGGTACATCGGGGGTCACGGCAGTTGTTTACGTTGCTGCCTTTTTTGTCCGTTCCAGCTAAATTCCTTCATTATCATTATCGTCGTCACTGACAATGTTTACATTATGGCTTTCGTTTTTGTTCTGCCTTGCGGGGTAGTGTCCTTCCTTACCTCGTTCGTTCCATCACCACCGGCTAGCGAATGGTAACGGTCACTAGGATCGTGATTTAGGACCAATGTAAACTGTTTAATGTTACACTGCAAATGAAGGAATTGTACTGTTGGCAAAGATATCGCATTTTGTGCGATTATTTAAAAACATCTTCTTTTTGCCCGGCGTGCTTCTTTTGCGCTAGATGTTTGAGAAGAAGATGGAAACAAAATATGTTCTTCAAGTACTTGTTTTGGAAGGAATTGTTCATTGCAAAGAACGAAGTGGAATTAAAGCACGTCTTTTATTATTATCAATATTAATGATATATCTAACACAAAAGTTTGATATAACTAAATTCTAAAGTGGCTGTGAAAGTGGACTTCCAAATGATAATAGAAAAATCTCTTTTTTTCTTAACGAATTCTAAAACAAACAAAAAATTAAATCAATTAATCACTATAATAAAACGATTTTAAGAAAATATGCTTTGTTGCTCAAAGTTTCAAGTAAGGTGATCATAAATTGCTATGAATTATGTAAACGCCACAAAAACATCGATTAATTCATTACAAACATTGCGCCAAAGAATCCGTATTGTAAGTGAGGCAAGACTGGATTTAGAAACCTTAGCCATTTGGCTTCAATTAGTGAATTTATTTGATTCGAAGGAGCAAAAAGCGAAGAAAATGTAGCATTCTTGACACCGAGCTCGTTTGCTCGTCAGCAAATGGAACCCGATTTTACCCAAGACGCTTGGGAAAACCCGGTGACAGTTCAGAAACCAGTTCGGAGTTCGTTCGGTGCTTTCTCAATTACTCAGGATTTTGTTTTACGAACAAAATCGAAGATTGCCATTTCTTAGCGTCAGAAAGTTTCACCCGTTTTCGATGGTAAATTCAATAATTTGCACTAAAACTTATGCGACTGACGGTGCTGAGTAAGAGGGTAGGAAAATCCGTAAGCAAAGGAATGGAAATAAATCCACTCAAAGTTTACTTCCATTTGGTGTTCGTACCTAATGGTACCCATTTGCTTTACCGTTGGTAGTGTAGATTGTCGTTGGTCGTTTTTGTATTTCGTGGTAGGTGAAATAGCTCGGTAAGCTCGAATAAGAGAAAAGCTGCTCGCAAAGGGACACATTTCTATGTTAATTAATCGAACACTAATGCTTTTACCGGATTTAGTTTTTCATACTAGTAGAATAGTTTTTTTTCGTTATTGTGAACAAAGCAGAACATAGCATGAGAAGTGGAAGATTTTACTGGCTTTGTTTGCCTTCGTTTTCTATTTTCTTCCCTTTAGTACGCTTTCATTTGACCCTTGTTTAACGAAAGGCATGCAAGCAAAAAAGGATTATCATTTGCGAAAGGTCAGTTTTGGAAAGTTTTTCTGTTCCATTCGCGAAATCCGTTCCACTAGTTTTTACTTCCTGTTTGACTAGACCGTGCGAAAGGAAAAGCTTTACGGTAGTAAAAGAAGGTTGGTGCAAAAGAAAATGAAATGCTTTTTAACAATATCGTGCGAACCCTTCCGGGCGTACCGATGAAGGACAAGAATGTACGACGCTTTACAGGTGGATTTTGTAACTTTGCCATTAATGAAGTTTTTGTTCCTTGCTGTTTTACATAGTCATGTAATAGTATAAAGAAAGCAGAAAAAACAATATCGAAGAAATGGTACGTCTCAGCGATTTTGAAACACTTCCGTAGCAAGTAATTGTGTTTGCTAGAAGTGGAAAATCAACTGACTTGAAACAGTTTACAAAGACAATATTTTAAAACATGCAAGAAGCAAGACGAGCTAACGACACTCGAAAAAAATACAAACAAAACTTACTGATATCAACAGATTCCCAATAAAGTGATAGATTTATAAAGCTTTATAGATAAACTGTGAATAAAATAGATTTTAAATAATGTAATCTCGTGAGGAATAGAGAGCTGTATAAAAAATAAATAACGAACGAAAATAGAGAGCTAACGAAACAGTGAATTAAAAAACAGAAAGTGAAAAGTAATAGGATCAATCGTTTCAAACAGAATAGAATAGACAGTTTAAAAAATGTGATTAAAGCATTTATTCCTTAGTTTGTATATTCAAATTAACAACCAAATAAATTTCTATAATTTTAGAAAATTACTAATAATACGCTTTTTATAAGCTTTTTATAAAATCACTAATATTGATGATGCGTTTGTTATAACTGTACATTAATTGTCTTTTTTTTTTAAATAAATTCAGGTTTGCTTTGTGAACATTGTCGTTGTTATTACGTTAGAAACTTTAACTTTAGAAAGAGATTCCTGCTAAACTCATGTCTTAAAACGGTCTAAACTTCAAATGACGATGAGAGAAAATATATTTGAATAAAAAAAATCTGTAATTGCTATGTTTATTAAGTCGCATCCAATGCTCATTCGTTTAGGCCTCCAAATTATTGTAGAAGATCCTTCATTTAATATTTGCAGCTAAAAAAGTTCTATCGTTCATATCTCAGAGACATTGAGAACGTTGTAGTCTTTGTTAAAACTTTTGTCCTTACCTCCAGTAGTAAAAGATATCATTATTTCGCCAGTGATCTTCTGGCATGATGAGCTGAGGTCAGGCAAGACCAAAAAGTTGTTCTTTTAATAATATTGCTTAATGTAGGTGGCAACTTCCAAAAGAGATTTTGAGACAATATCCTAAATCTCCGATAGTCCCGAAGGAAAGAACTTATGCGTCGTTCATCGTCAAACGTCAGGAATCTTTTTCAGGAGAGTTCAAACATGGTGCGGGAGACTTCTACATTTATTTCCTTGATGCAGGACATAAAGTACCCAGCCAGTACCTACACACCTGTAGTTGTCGACCTCTGTCAAGTAGGTTTTGAATTCCATTGAATTCCATTCATCCATTGAATTCGCTTTGGAATGTTTTTTTTTCTCAAGAAACTTGAACCACATTTCATGGTGGCAATTACAGGGCAGATGGACACTTTCGTTTCGCAATGTCTATTTTGTACAAATATTTTTTCAACGTTTGAATGGTTCCTGACATTCTGATTTTCGTAAGAACTTTGCTAACTTATCCAGAATTGAGAAGATAGGAGAATTGCCAGATTGAATACATCCGGAGGAAACGTAGTGCCTCACAATATAACATTGTTTCGCTTTGGGATAAAGTCTACTGCAAAAACAAGATATAAAGAACCCAAAGCAGTAGAGTAAATGTTTTTTAGCAATAATCTGCTTGTGACCAAAGGGATATGATTAATGAGCTAAATACAAATACAAACCAAAATAGAAGATCCAAAAAAATGCATATGAAGGTTGAAATAAACTTTAAAAAAATATTTAAAATAGTATTTGATAGTAATAAAAAATTTCTTTAAAATACCATCCATTAGGAACTAACAGCAATAAATTTTTTAAATAAAAAATTATTAAACAAGCGATAGTTCTTAAAAATTAGTTGTGGAATGAACATAAAATTCATACATAAAATGCGTTTATTGATGTTGACAAAATTGCGTAACCCATTACACGAATTAAGTATTTGCTTTGCAAGGTTATTAACGAGTGTTGTTAATGTAGATGCCATAACCTTTAAAATCTATTCTCGAAAACTTGCTTCGTTATAAAATCCTTCCACGAATTGAAAAAGAGATCTGTATTGAATCAACAAGGTTCGTTTTCGTCGTTACAGAATTACACTCAACACGATGTAAAGGTCAAGCATGTGAGCACACGATGTAATTTGCAAAGAACGCAAGCAATGACGCACGGAATAGTTTATAGTTTAAAGACTTTCTTCTCATAAACATTAGCCATACTTTCCTCTTCAATCACATAACATGGAGTGTACTAGCAAAGACGTCATTACTAGTTATGAATAATTCATATAGTTCTATATTTAAACATTAATTGCACATTTGCTTGCATTGTTTTGTATTTTGTTTCCTTTGAACTTCATGCACAATAGTGACGAGGAGCAATTTATTGCAAGAACGGGAGGATTTGCCTTAATTTCCCGCTTATTTTGGCAGATTGTATGTACTATATAATAAACTTATTTTAAAATAAAAAAGATCTGGTTTCTAAAAGGTGTAGAAACGTAATAAATAAGCAATATACTGGGCATCAATTTATATTTGAAAATTTACAGAGGTAGGAAGAATAGGGCAAATAAAGATATCAGAGAGATAAACAAAAATTGCCATCGCAGAAAAAGAAAGAAAAAACACAAGCTAAGAAGAATTAAAAATATCATATCAAAGTAGATCGCATTTATGACGTGGTTACTTTGTGTTCCATAAAAAATATGGAAGTCTCTAATGAAGAGTGAAAAACGAGAAAAAAAAACAAACAGTTGCATGTTTTCAACTCCATCAGTCAATATTCCTCGTAGTACCGGATCGCACGCCCTGGACCATGATATCAAGCACGAAATTGATTAAATCTAAACTGCATAATTTACACCTGCACGACGGGAGTTGTCAGCGTCATCGTTGTCGCCCGTTGAGGTTGATTCTGAGCCACAACTGACCTTCTGCCATGCATTTCTTCTCCTTCCCTCGTATCCTGTGCGGTGGCGTCAGGAACAAACAGTAGTTAGAAAAAAGTCGCATGACGAGAAAGCTAGGAAAAGGGTTGGAAAAGTAACCATAAACGACATAGCGCGAATGCGAACAGCATGGCTGTTTCTTAGGCTAAAGCTATTTTAATCCGTGTCAGGTTGGTGCTGCCAGGGATTCGTGCTTTCCTTTTCATTCTCTGCTTTATCCAATGTTCAATGTAATGGCAGGTAAGGGATAACAAAAAAATAGAACCACCCAGGTGTTGCAAGGTGCATATTAAACAGTACTATTTCTACCCTTTTTCGCTAAATACCACTTTTTCTGCCGCCTCCATCGTTTCACCCATCGTTTAGATTGAGAATTGCCGATACAATCAACACGTCAGTAAACGTAGAAGGTAGCAGAGCGGGCTCACCAACCCACCCAGAACCGGAAGTTACAAAGGATGGGTGGTTTTTGTAATTACAGTCCAATGTGTTAGGAATTAAAATGCAATTAAGCATTATATGGAGCTGTATGTAGAACAGGGGAGAAACCAGAAAAGATGTAAAATGGAGAGAGAAAAAATGCTATGAGACTGCAGTGTAACAAAAAACAAGTGTTATTACTGCTGCGCACAACACAAAAAACCAGTAAGATGGAACGTGAAAGATACATCGAAGCAATGTACAATGATGCCGTTTTTTATTTTTTTTTGGTTCGAAATCGCATGTCTATTGTGCAACCATGTTTCTGGGGCTACTGCTGCATGCAAATGAAAAACAAAAAAAAATCTTTTTGTAATTTCCCGCATGTAACGCGTAGCTGCGGTTTGTCCGCTTGTGACTTCGCTTTGCACTCGGTACTGTTGGATGTGCATTGCTATTTTATCTTTGGAACGTGTTTTAATCTATTTTTTATGATATTTTATTACCAATCGAAGAGCTGATCCGTCTTTATGTGTGTGAAATAATGGGCAGAAACAATTCACGTATAAATTGCAGAAAGTGTATAGTGAAATTGGCATGGATGAAACGAAAGATATGCGGATAAAGCAATGTGGTTATTGTTTTTTATAAGATTAAATACTAAAGAAAAATGTTTTGCAAGGTTGTTTAAAGTTGTTCATAATACATAATAATGAGTTGAGGGTTCATTTACTCCACATTCGTGATTATTCAGTCAAATGAAGAAGCAATATTAGTCTTTTATCGATGTTCGCCTGTCTTTTTCAACTAACATTTGCGGAACTGTCAGTAGAACAATGTATTGTAGCTCTTGTTCACTTGTTCTCATGTGGAAATTATTACATCGTGTAGATCGGGTTATTCCGATACAGTACGTGGTATATTTGTTATGCATTTTCTTTGTAAAATAATTTTCGACAGTCTTACTGTGAAGCATCTAAAGTATGCTCCTAAACAATAATATTGTTTTTCAAGGAAATGATGCAACCATTAAAAGCAGTTCTAATTCCTGCTATAACATGTTGAATGTCGGAAAAATACTACTTCCTGAGTTTTAGATATTTCACACATTCAGCATACACAAATGCAATATTAACTTGGAAAAGATGTGGCATACTTAGGATCAGCTTCAATACAATTTTTAGCATGAAGCATACCCAATCCAATAAGAGTGCTATTTTGAGCCCAACAATATCCCAAGTATTTTCTATTGATGACAAGTCCGACCAAACGGCAAATCAGCACTGCGATTAATTTGTTCATTCCAAATAAAACATATATAATGTTCTCAAAGATAGCAATGAAATATGTTGAAATTATTTTACAAGAAAATAAAGCGTGTTGAGAAGAAATTCGATACTTTCCGTTGTTCTTTAATACCATATAAATATTAAAAGGAAATTTAGACAATAGTTGAAATGTTAAAATGTTAAAATTAAATTAGTTAAATTAATTAATAAAAAAATAGTTAAAATGTTTGGGGCAGCCCGGTGATGCATTTGTTAAACGGCGCCGGTCCACACGACGCGACTAGAGTTCAAATTCCATCCGGACCGTCTCCGCGTAGCAAGGACTAACTATCCTGCTACGTGGTAAAATCAGTCTTAATGCGGCCTGACCGTTATAACCAAGCAAAAAAAAGTTAATTGTTTGCTTGTTAATTATGGATCTTATTTTAATTCTTCTAGTCCGAATGATGTTATGTACTTGATGATCTGTTAACATAAGATAATCGTCAATGTTAGTCGTTCTCTGTATTTTACAATTAAATGTTGTTTCATTAATACAATCATACACAGCTAACGTAAATAAAAAATCAAAAAATACAATCAAATACAGAAATTAACTACTAGCAAAGATGTACGAAGTTCGGCGATGTTCAAGAAGGCAATATCGAGTAAGTAAAGTCAAGGGAAGCCAGATGTAGACGATTAGGATCTCCTGAACTTGCGTTAGCAGAAACTAGATGAACTTTTTCACAGCACTTGTTTTTAAATGCTTTTCAAAAAAGAGCATGAAAGCAACTGTTTTGCCTATCGCCTGTTTGAGTTGATCTAATAAAAAGGATCTTTGATGTTTCGCTATGAAAGTGACACAAATATTATCCTTTTTCAATACTTTCGCCAACTGGGAAACCGATTTTAAATAATTTCTTAAAATCAACAACTATTGCCGGAAAGCTAAAATAGAACACAGGATTTATGTGCAATACAAACAATGATCTTTATAAAACTTTTACATGAATGACGTTTGATAAAGATATATACCCAAGAGAGCTTATAATGAAGCATCTCAAGCAACACCTTTCTAGCAAACGAAAAAAACTCCTACAACTCCATTAAATGAACCAATTTAAGCAAAAATAAACTCTTTCTCCATTTGTCTATCCAGCGCATGTCGACTAGGCAAAAGTTTCGCTGCAAAATAAATGACGCGATAAACTAACTGCTAGGGCAAAGCATTTGCTGCTGGATTTCACTCGGGCTTCATAATGAAAGACTGACGAAAGTATGTTGAAACATAATTCTAGTCCAATGAAAAGACACAATTTGCTTGAGCTAATTTCGCACGAAACACGGAACCATCCTGGCATCATCACAGAGCGTTACGGCTGAACGGTTTTTGGGACTCCGATGGGAAAATTAATTTAATTTAAATCATTGCAAAGTTCATCTTTTGCGGGTAGCTCTGCCTGGGGAAGGTTTCCTTCTTAACTTTTCATCATGCAAGCAGTTAGGCATCTTGAGCAAACCGCACCGAACAAAACCCACCGGGACATGAAATGTAAAGAAAAAAAAGAAGCGTTCGTTGCACACAACGCAACATTTACGCAAGATTTCAATCAAAATAATTATTTCGTCGAAGGAATTTGTAAATATTCGGCACATCACATATCGTTGTTTATCAGTAGAACACTCATTAGGAAGTCTCTGTGCTGTTTGCTTCATCGCCAAAGAATGAATACAGTCGCCCGGCTATCATCGTACAAGTCATGCGTATTGGGCGCAAATGCACGGACGGTGGTATCATTAAAATTAAATTAAAGCACTACCATTGATTAAAACCAAATTATGTACCAGCCGGTGCATCGTGCTTCTCCGACGTGCGTTATGCAACTTTACGCATGTCGAATATACCATATATAAAGCGTATAAAGAATCCTTGTGATACGAGACAACTTCTTTATTGCGGAAACCGCTCCTACTTCCACCGCAGTCTTGAAAGCAATCAACCATGCATATTCAATAATTACTTCTGCATATTCCATTTTACTTCCTTATCCCGCCCTTGCACAAGTTCGATGGAGAAAGTAATTATTACGCTTCATTGGATTTGTCTGCTTTGCTCTTAGGGAAGGATAATCATCGTAGAAGTGGTAGTTTATTAATAAACGGAAAAATCGTCACATCCAACGAAAAAGACAATAAGTACCAACTTTTTATACAAACCGGAAAATAAAAATAAATTATCTTCGGAATATGTGAAGTGTAAAAAACGAGAATGATGTATATTGAGCATTTATTTTGATCAATAGTATATTTTCAACAAAAGCAGTAAAGTGTATCGAATGGTAAAATTTAGTAACATGATGATTTAAAAAAAAATCATGTAAAGTTTATGATTATGCAATATAATTTCAATTATATTTATTCAATTATGTATAATTATTCAATTATTCAATTATATCGTATATTTTCAATTATACTTGAAAATGTAGAGACAAACTACACAAAAGAAATAATTAAACCTATCTTTTCCAATCCGGAAATAAGTGCTTCTTTAGTATTACGATATCATGCAACTGTTTCCGGATCGTTGACAAGGAGCATGAAGCCATCAAGCAAAAGGTATGGGGAAAAAACCAAACAACTTTATACCTGCATAAAATCCATTTTGCACTAGTTTAATTAAGCAATCTTATCCATAATACTGCCGGCCATCATACTAAACGGATTCAAACGGAGGTTATTTTTTGTGCCCTTTGCCGTAGGTTTGTTCGCTTTCTATGACACGCGGAACAAACGATGCAAAATTTCACTTTGACACGATTTTCATCCATTTGTGCCGTAAACTCTTTTCCGGATTAGGAAGTAAAAATAGGAAAACCTATATTTCATGAGCTATTTCTAGCCTGTTTAGAGCAATGAAGGGGAAACCATCGTTGAAACGTGATGGATACAGAGTTGAACAGCCCATTTACGTTAGGTCATTTCGATTCGTGTAACATTTAATTACGACCGTGTACCGATATGGCCATCAAAACCCGTAGCAGAAAACCTCCCTGAGAAAACACCCCCCCGGAGGTCGGGGTGTGCCGTAGAAATTACAGAATATTTGCTCGAATGCCTTGAAGCCATTTCTTTCCGGCATGGGTTGCACCATAGCTGAGTTTCGAAATGAAGAGCGCTAAAAAAGTATGCCGGACACAATATATTCTAGAATTAGTCATGTCCAACGAAAAAAAACGAACATCGAAACCGAAGCAGAACCCGCGGCACTGGGTTCGATGGTTTAATAAATATTCAACAATGTTTACCCTTCGCACTACACAAAAAGAAAGGCAAATCAGCGAATATCTTACCAGCTCAACCAGACGGGACAAACTAAGCCCTGATGCCCCTTACTGAAACATGGTCTCAGTTGGCTTTTTGCAAAAAGCGTGATCGCTCGTACGGCAGCACACCGACAAGCACTTTGCAATGGGTTTGTTTCTGTTTTCCAAATTCCGGTGCCTCTCACCAGCAGCACAGGCAGGGTGTATTCTAATGCTCAAACCCGGTTCCCCGGGTCCACATTGTTATCCGGTCCCCATTTGCCATCGTCGTCCATAAATTATAACTTTCATGCAATAATTTTCCTACCATCTCAAGGCGCGTGTATGTGTCGGGGAATGGCAACGGCTCACAAAGTATTCGCTAGAACATGGGTAGCTCCGTTAGCGAAGCTTCCGAGGCTCATTTCGTTCCGTTTATCGGACTTAGAAAATCTACAGAAGGTACTCGCCGTGAACGAAAGTCCAAAGAATTCGCTACGTTAGTACGAATTTTTCTAGCTCGTATTGTGTTCTTCCTTTCTTCGCAGAAAGTTGAACTTCTCACAACAACGTACCAAAAAAAGAAATGTATGTGTTCGCTGGTCTAAGCCCTTTTGGAGTGGACAAGGTTAGCTGGGTAATTATGAGATTATCATATTTCACCGAAAATATTCCTCTACAACAATTTGCATACAATTAGAAGACGCTTAACCGGTGTGTTTGTTGTCGAGGGCAAGCCGTGTATCCGTGTGTTTTTTCGAGTGAAATGGCTATAATTTCGGTTTTCGCAAACAAACGTTTTCTTTGATCCAACAAGTGAAAGAAATGTACAGGTGTTTGGAAAAGCTAATCAATTTAGCACCAAGTGACAAAAGATGAATGAAATTTGGGGATAACGTTTATACATTCAAAAAATTGATTTTGTTATGTTTGAGTTAATTACAGGTACACAATTTTAATATGTGTGACGATTTGAAGAACATTTAACCAGTTTTAACCAAAAAGTTTCCTACATACCCCATTAGAAGGTCTCCATCGGTAAGTAGACCTTCTATTTAATGATGACTAAAGTTTAACAATGCTATTCTTATGTTAGTTATGGGCGGATTATAATTAAAAAAATGATATTTTTAACAGCAAAAAAATTGGTTTAGTGATTTTATTCAAAGCTACGACTTTTTTTATGTTAGTGAAATGTAGTTAACACCACATATCAAAATTAAACAGTGTTAGGAAACATACCGTTTCCATTTATCGTTTTTGGCAAAAAAGGTTCAAAATAAATAGAATCTGTTTCTAATTTCTTTTAAAAACATATTTCTTTTGTTTTGCTCATATAAATAGCTAAACGTAATTCAATGATTTAAAATTGTTTTTATAGTTCTGCATTGTGTGGAATACTTTCATGTTGCAAAAACGAAAATGAAATAATGTATGCGTATTTAATGCAGTTATTATATTATAATAACTATTATAATAGCAGTTATTATAGCAGACAAAAGAAAAATGTCAAAATGAAAAAAGAAAAAAACGATAATATAGAACAATGGAGCTGATTTAACTTTTTTCTTTTTTCCAACATGTAATTTGAATTTGGTGAGAAAGAGATTTTGCAATTTGTTATTAAACGGTTTAAAGAAAATATATACAGTGTTTTTCTATTTACTGCATTACAAAAACTTTGTTGAACATTGTTTAAACTTTGTAACATCAATTAACTTTATGTTTCCTCCGTGTCCATAATTTCAGAAACAGTTTCGAATTGTCGTACAATCATTACCCTACCCACCATGGTACATTTACATATTATTTCAATTCTCCCGGCGAAATTGAAACCTAACGAGTGGGAGCGAACCTTTTGTGGTGCAAATGTGTCAAAAAATGAAGTAAAGATCACGCCCGTTGCATTCCATGGCGAGACGCAATAAAAAAAAATCTCCAAAGAAATTTTCGTTTCACACAAACGAAAGAAAACGAATGAAAACATGAGGAGGAAAAGTTCGTAGGTGAGAAAAGCGGTCGGAAAAATTAGAATAAACGCTTCATCACAAAACCGAAAGGAATGAAATCGGGAAAGAACGTTCTTGCGTCGGCTTGACGGGGGAGTGGTTTGGTTTGGGGAAGAAAGTTTTTAATGAGATTGAGTTTGCAGCGATCCGGGACTACACGGACGATTCATTTCGATGTAGGTTCGCTCCCTGACCAGCAGACCGAAACCGAACCGATCTCCTCATTTCTCTTCCCAGTGGGCAGCGAGTTGGAATACGGTAGAATCCGGTCAGATAAAACTTTTCATTTTTGCGTGAGTTCATTTGATATAAACTTTTTCACTAAATACTCGGGAATGCCCCGGGAGTTAGCTCGGTACGTGTCAATTGATATGCATATTCAAAGATGATTTTTTTTCTCTATTTTCCTTTTTCATGTTAAGAACTTTATACGGTACGTATTTAAGTGGAATTTGATTAAGAGCCTTTTAAAAATAGATTTTTTTTAACCACAATAAAAAGCCCAATATCATTTTTTTTAAACACACCTAGTTTAATAATAAATAAACAACATCAATGAATACAGGGTTTAAACTTTCTGCTTAAATAAAAAAGTGTTATTTGTGTGAAGCATAAACAAGATTAAACAAGATTAAAAACTAGTTACTGTTAAGGGAATGTAAACTAAAGAAAGCTATCATATTGTTTTACTAATTCATCTTTCAATATTTATAGGTTTTGAAGTTTCGAAACAATTTTTAAGTATATAGGTAATAAATATGTTAAAAAATTTGTTAAAAACATAAATGGATAATTTCGAACACTGTTTATTTTTTTTTAAACTCCGAGAAGCGGATTGGCAAAGGCGCGGTTAATTAATACAAGGATCACAAAGCGGAACAATAATTCCACAGAAATGCAATAATAGTTACTATTTCGCTTGTTTATACTACGTATTCATTTGGTTTTTTTTAAGCCTTAAGCTACCTACGTCAACATTGTTACATAAAATGTTTACCTTGTATGACATCGAGAGGTCTGTTTTAAATGCGCTAAAAAACCTAATGGTACATTTTATGATGCCTGTTTCCCATGTTCTGCCATTACGAGGATTAGCTCTAAAATGTGATTAAAAGTAACGTTATTGCTTCCCTGTTTATTTTCACACAAACACACGCGAACGAGAAAAAAAAAAACATTCATTATCCACATGCCTGCACCGAAGTAATCAAGTCATTAGAATGATTAAGAAATTACGCATGCTGGTAAATTGGTTCTCGAAAATGGTTTCCAAATTTGTGTACCCATAAGGTGCAGCTAAAGTATTTGGGTAATGGATCGTGTGTAAGGACGTTTGAGGAGTATGGCTGTGGATTAATTGCGTTGACATATCTGCGTTTATTTTAGCTGCATATTTGCTTGCAAGCAAAAAAAAAACAACTTTGATGCCACATTATCCTCATATCGTTTGCCGGCTAAATCCATCAGATATGTTAAATGGTTCAGGGAGCGGAGTTGGCTAGTCATCCGGGTGTTTCGCTTTCCGGGGCCATTTGTAAGTGTTAAAAATTGCGCTTTTTGCCAGCTGACGGTTCTTTGCATCAATTAAACTCGTCAACCGTTACACAAACGTAATGAGCCACGTGGTAACATTTTTTTCTCTCTCATACTTCACCATATCGCGCTTAGGGCATTTTCCCATGGTGTGGGAGGAATTTTGGTTAACCAAAGCCTACAATTTTCTCGGTGACTATGGTCGGATGTTGGGGTGCGCACAAACATGCGAGAGTAACGCAACTTTGATGCTCATTATTTTGCTTTCGTAAAGCTCGTGTCGTGAAAGTTTTCACACACCACAAAACCCATATTTCAAACGGTACCAACGGAAAGATTCTAGCCCTTCGATAATTAGCTACACACCGTACGTGCGTCTCTATGCTCCCCTCACACACAGGAAGTGCGTACATTTGTATGGGTATGGGTATGTGTTTGTGTGTCTGTGTTTCCGGCTATTTGGTTCGTATAACGTTTACCCACAGAACAGACGGTAGATAATGAGGAAGTACGGCATTCATAGCGCAAGATAGATCGCACGTTGAAGGCGTACCGTCGGAAAACTTTTCGCTTGAATTGTGGTACTTGTGGGATTGGGATTGATGAGACTTTTCGCTTCTTTTGACGAACAAAACACACAAAAAAAAAACAAAACCTGCCGATCTATGACCTCAAAACGGTGTGCACATTAGAGTCAACCTTCTATCTTATACCACGCCAGCTCCACCAACTGTCGAGAGTACCGGATGCAGGAGTTTTCTCATTAAAAGCCGCCCGAAAAACCTCAGTCACTCTGGAGTCCATGAAAACCGAACTAAACATCGGAGGCGGTGGCCCAATTAAAGAATGCTTCGATGCATAAATAACGTGACCCTGGGTAAAATTGGAGGCTTTTCTTCTCGTTCGGTGGAGGAAAGTTTTGGAGCAACGAAGAGACTTCCTCTTTCCGGAGTCTTTGAAGCGCATTTGTGTGAAAATTACTCTACACCTTCCGGACGCTTATTTTCGCCACTCCCGGCTTGGTGCGCTAGTGAATGGACGTCAGGAAAATGGCCAACAGCAGGAAGGAACGAACTGAACGATTTATTTCGGACGATGGTGAGCGACGTCGTGTTGAAAAGGTAAGAGTCATTGTGAGTACTTCATTGGCATCGTTGAATGGAACCACCCGGATATCTTTAGAATGGAGCAGTGTTGAATGGCCTAGTAGTTCGAAGAAGTTTGAATAACGATATGTTTTTTTTTCTTTGCTTGAAATAATTGTGTACATTGTTACGAAACGATAAACCCTTTTCATGGTATCTTCCGATAGGAGAGTGTAAGAATTAGTTTATCAAGCACGGTTAAATGATGTTTTTACTGGACCGCATTTGCATTATTTATTGTAGTATTAAAGCAACTTCAAAGTAAAGCAAAATTCATTTCATTTATAGTAGCTTATTACTTTCTATATTCAAGTAATATGAGAGGATAGAAAAGATACATGAAGATGCATGTAAAAAAGAAACTGTATCCTTGAACGAAAAGTTCTCATTTTAGTGAAATATTCGAATAGTTTTCGCCACATCTTTGGCTGAAAAAAAAAACTGGCAAAATGAGGTAAATTTCCCCTACAGTTTCTAGAAGCGTCAAATTGGAAAATAATAAACATCGATAGACGACCCTTTTTTCATATAAATATAACAATTTATGTTATTTTAAAAGTTAAAGCAATTTTAGAGAATTAGCAGGCATTAGAGGCAGTATTAAAGAGAGAAAGTATTAAAATGGTTAATAAAAATAATAATTCAGCAATAAATAGAAGAACATAATTGACTAGAGGAATATTGTTAAGAGGAAAACATAAATTATCTATTTTTTCAGTTTTTATTTTATTTCAGATAGTTTTCAAACATCCTATTTTTTAATGAAACTAAGCGACATAACAATATTTTTTTAACAATAATGTTTACAGTTTGACAATGGAGACGCATGGTGTTTTTTAAATCTATGGAGGCGCCTGGTCTTTTACCCAATGATTTTAATTTTTTATTTGAAATATTTTACATACATTAACCACAAAATATCATTCTAATCAATTCAAGTGCTTACAACATGACACGAATTGCATAATCAACAGAATAACAATTCGTGTAACAAAAACCGACTGTAAAAATCAAAAGCGATATTAATCCATTTGCATGCTTGATTATTCATGTTTGATGGAAATAAATTAACCTACCCGCGGGATTGTAGTGGTGATGGACAGTTTCCTACCCGTATTCACCCATTACTATGCCAATAGCTTAAATTTGTTCCCGCGAGAACGATTTTCAAAGGCATAATGAGAATGGGTGTGAGTAAATAATTAACCCATTCTGCTACCGTAATACTTTGCACTCACTAATTGTCAGATGAGTTTTAGTTCAATTTTAAGCACCTATCACCATGGCTGGAGGGAAAAGCATCTCTAGTACATCCTCGGGGAATATTATTGAATGTTGCAAACTTGCGTTGTACCAGGATGGTGAAAATGTTTGCCGAGGCTAAGGTGCATGCTAAAGAGCTATCACATTTCACATCCATTTCGCTTGGTGGAACGTTATAATGGAATTCAAATCAATTCCGATCCAGCCAACTCACCCGTACATGTTATTTGATTATACGTATACGCAGCGGGTTGATTGACATAATTACAACATATTCCGGTCTGTGTGGATGGTGCTGTGGCAGGCCCCAGCATCGGTGGGAAGCGTAATTCTAAATGCAAATCAAGGCCACATGCCACAAACGAAGACGGATTACGCGATTGCAGTGCCGATGTTCGACATCCAAAATTTGCTCTAGTTAGGCAAACGGTACCCGTGAGGTTTCTTAATCAATCGCTTTCCACCGTGTTGGTCATGGAAAGCAGATGCGTTGGAAGCTCTGATCCTTTTTCTTAATTGTTTAGCCAAAACAAGTAATGAACTGTATATTTGATAGGACGAAATTTATTTATGATTTATTATCATATCAATTGATTTCGCAAACAATAGTGAGATGAAAGTGCTATAATTTTTTACTTGAAGTAGTTAAAGTTTATGCATTTTTCTCTACATGACTTCCAGACAAAACTTAACCGGCAACTTTATTATAAAGACAACCAGCTAAAGCTCACAACAGTTTCAAGTTTACTACTTGTATAAAAATATGTTCAATTCGCTTTAATTTACCTATTATTATAATTTTGTTGAATATTGGTAAAAAATGTTACCTTCTGTTTTATTTAACAATTGATTAGAATTATACATAGATAAAATCATTAATTTCCACAAAATTCTAAAGACCTATAGAAGTCTAAACTAAATTATGTATTCAAGATTCGACTTACCTACAACACTCAACGTCACGAAAAAGCTACGCACTGGTTGGGTCGATATTTGGCATTCGTAAATACCTGCGTCCCGCTTCTGTGCCCACTTGATCTGCAGCGTCCAGTCGTCGATGTTTTTGTGATGCGTGGCCTGGAACCGCTGGTCGGAGGTGTACGTGTAGCTTCCGACGGTGAGTATATGGATGTCCCGATGTCTTATCCACGAGACCTGAATTTCCCCAGTCACAATGGATATTCCATTTCGGTGAAAAACGATGGAATGTCACACCAGTGTGTATCGAGCAGCATGAAATGAGAAATTGTTCGTCAAGAGTAAATATTTAATTTGATTATTCAAAATAAGGATTAGGGCTGTGCCAGGAGGTAAAGAAATAATGGTTTTTACGTTCTTGTTGTATCCCGACCTCATGGGATGGGATGACCTTTTTATTTTGCTGTCTTGTGCCTATTGAAAGTGGAACTTTGTTTGGGCAGGATTTAATGTGCTTAATAATTTCTCGATGGCTTTCCTCCGAAAAGCCTTCCATCTCGAGTAGCCTTTTTTATGGATGATCGCTTCCCATGCGCCTATCTTAAAGGGTCGGCATGCACGTCGGCTGCCAACGTCAATTTGCTATGAATACTAAATTTGCAACCTCTCGAATGATCTTCAATGGCGCACAAGTTTCGGAAAAGGCGACTATCGACCTTTCCGTCCTGTGAAGTTTGGAAATGGCCGCATGGTGTAGTAACGCTAAAAGTACCCATTCATCTTGAGAAGTTTTTGAGGTAACAGCTGCCAGTAGCTGGACACGATTAGGCACGCGTTGTTTTTACACTTCAAAGGACGTTGCTCCGTGGATCTATTCTAAACTCAATCTTCACTGTCAACCTGTGTGTGTTACGGGATAAGTTCTTGTTTTCAACGACTTGATTGTTGCAGATGAGGAGAGTGCTTGGATATCCAAATATTTTTTGAAGTCCATTTTAACGTTTTCCAAACAAATTTTTAGCATTATTCGTTTCAATACCTTTTAAAAAATTTTTTTTTATTATGGAGTTAAATTTTACTATGAAACTATAGATTAACTATGGATTTATTTAAAATATGTAGGTGTTTATAAAATTTCATTATCCTTTTTATGTTGTGTTAAAACATTTCGAACAAAAGGTCCAGACGGGTATTTCGGATAATTTGTGCCTAATCAAAATTTCACTTTCCTATAATTGTACTTTCCTACAATAATCATAATGTTACGAACATCATAATCAATCTATCAAATGTGCTTAAAGAGAATAAAACGTCTCAGATTAATTACGACACTTATCCCACGCCTCACTTTTTCTTCATCGACACGACTCGAAAAACATAATTTTGCAGCCGTAAATTTTATTCCACTTAAAAATGATAATTTTCATAGCTTTTTTCGTTGCCCGCAATAGCAACAACACTTGAAGCTATTGTGTACCTCAAGGCAGTCCAACAGAAAGAAGCAATTAAGAGTCAGTCCCAAGGACCGTTTATTTTGATCGCTTTTACCAGGCGTTTCGTTGTGAGCAGCGTCTTAAATTTGATAAGCCAAACGACACTCCAGTTTGGCAGTACATCAAAAAATAAAATAAGTTTCAAAAACGGATGGGCCGGCTTCACCGGTAAACGCACCGAGATAGAAGAAAAGTAGTTAAAACCAAACGACCCAGCGCCGGGCATAACTCTTTGGCCATTGTAATCGACGGGTGCGGGCGACCTGTTAATTATGGCCAACGGATGAAAATTTACGAACTGCTGCAACCATTTGCCTTCCCGAGCGCCAAACTCGGAGCTCCAATTTTTTGGAACAGCTTTGATCAACCCTATTTTCGGCTCTTACCTTGGGAAACAGTTGCTGGTGCCCTTATTTCAGGGTAATGTTTGCAATTAATGGAGCTCAAAAGTCAGCAATTGTTGTGCACAATTTTTTTTATGTTTCGCAAACGTTTGTTTGCGTGCCCAAAAAACAAAAAATGGGAGCGTAAGCAAATTAATTTGTCTTTCCGTTAATGAATGTTTATTTTCCCGAGGTCGGTAGCTTCCGCTATCGGCACTCATCGTTCGCGTCGGGTACAGCCTTTTTACGGCATACGTTTGCATTGTTGATGTGGTGCGAAAAATTAATCGAATCGTAGAAAACCCCTGAGGATGCCGGTATATGAGCTTGCGAACGGTGGCATGTTTTCCGCGGGTGGAAGTGGAAATGTTTGCATAAATTTTGGCTTTTCTGGCGAGTCATCGGAATAAAATGTTGTTCACACGTGCATCGTACATAAGTTGTTTGAAGTTGGATAATTTAAATAATTATGGATAGCCTCGACGTCAAAACCAGACTCATCATTCACGGGGGGATGAATTGGATAATGAAGTGGAGGAGAACGACGGTAAATATGAAAAGGAAGCAAATGTACGAACAACAAAAATCAAATACAGCAGATTAAACATGGTGAAAGGAATGTTTCTTGGTTTCGAACATAAGTTTCACCAAACAATGTTCAATTGGTATTGTGGAATTCTGTAGACTATGGATGAGCATCCTGGGATCCCTGGGGCGAATGCGGCTGGTGACGTTGTTTTATGCGGCCCACGAAAGTAGTTTCAATGTTTCAAGCCAATTGTTCTATTTTATCAAATGTTATTACATACCCGTGTATGTTGTCATTGAAATGAAGGTTAAATTTTAGCGGAAAAATTGTTTGCTCAATCGTAGTTATTGGTCAGTTGGTGCTGTTATTGTATGTTACAAGAGAAACAAATTGATTCGTTTCATGTTTATTTATTACGGTAACATTTTTCAAAATATTTGCACACAGATATTGCCTTAAAACTATATTAACATTCATCTTTCAATAATAAACTTCAATACGTCGAGTACGAAACAAGCCGGAAAAAAGAGTTTTACTACATTTATTATTATATCAATGCATCCTGAAATGCAGCCCGCCAACACCATTTGATTTTAAAAATGGAATATTGTTCGACTTTGTGGCGAATTTCTTCGTATGTCGAAAGAGTTCGTCAGAGAGTGACAAAACGTTACAATCGAGCCCACGGAGAAATTGTGTCCCAAGAAAAACGTTTTTTTAACAAACAAACAAAAAGTGTTTAATTCGGCACTGCCACAACTTCACGGTATAGACCTGCTACCGAAGCCATCAAAATCGCTTACGGTTTTACGGTAGGTTACCAGGGAGTCAGCCTAAATATGTTTGAAATTTAAAAAAAATCGTACATCATGATTTTATTTTGTAGTAGACATTACAGAAAAGCATCGTGAGGAGTGTAAAGCATTTTTATTTTGATTTATTTTTATTACCATAAAAGGACAATCCACAACGGTCAAGTACACACGGGAAAAGGTTCCCTGTGACGGATCGAAAGAAAGCATTCCGAAAAAACATTTTTCACAAGGTACACAAGTTACTATTACCACACGACCACATGGACAATGACAGTCGGAAAATTGATAATAGTGACAGTGATTTGGAATCCATGTACTACGAAAGAATATTAAAATTCGAATATTGAAATTCAGTTGCATTTCTACAACTTTATTTGCCTTTCAATCACACGAGTGAGAAAGAGACATTATGTTAGTGTATGCCATTGTAATGAGAGAGATGTGACATTATATCACGTTTACCAAATTATGAAGCTTAGCATTAAACCACCAGAGTAGCTACAAAGTGAATGGTATGGCATGCAACTCACCCAAAAAGACATTGAATTGTAGACCGACAGTAGGTTCCTTCACTAGCACACTTCTAAACCCAAAAGCTATGCAAGTGAGTGACAGTGTAATCCTTTCTTTCAGCGTGTCCTTTGTAATTCTATTTACTAAGCCCGGTTAGCTAACTTTCCTCTGAGATTGCATTTCAAGTAAATGTTAGAAGGGAAACAATTTTTAAGGGAGGTGCAAAATGCATACAACACATGTTTCATGAGCGAGGTGTATCTATGCAAAGGCAGGAACATGTTGAGTAGACATGTAGGGTTGCATCTTACCGTTTTGTTGCCGAGATTCTTCACCCGACAGCTCAGATAAGCGGATTTGCCAACGAGCCCGGTCACATTGGTCGGCGTCGTGTCGTCGAAGTACGGTTCCTCCCATTTGCTTTGTGAGCTCTGGCCTTGTCCCGACTGTGGCTGCTGGCTGTGATGTGAGCCACCGAATTGGCTGGAGGATGCGGACGCAACCGAGCCGGACGCCACGTACGCCCGCAGATGGGCCGTACTGGTATCGAGGAATGATTTATATCCATCGAAGGGCTGATGATGCTGAATGCCACCGCTGGTGATATCTGTAATTGGAACGCGCCACAATGGGCAGATGGAGAGGAAAATTGTATCAGTACATCGATCACGCAAAAGCCAGCAGTCGGCGGTTTCGCACTACCACTGTCGTGGCGCGTTCGTAAACGTGTGTGTGTGTGTGCATGTCAGGGAGCTTATGCTACTAAATGGGGGAGTTTGCGGTTTATTAGTTAGAGGTGTGGCTGATGGAACGATTCCTAGCTAGCGATGTGGTGTCACATCGATGGGAAGCTTGGTGGGTACGCAATCGTATTTACGTGCGGTCGATTTCGATGGTGTTTATACCCATCCGGTGGTCGTTTGCGAATGGTTCCAACCTGGTTGATGCGCAGTGTCACTAACGATTTCGTTTGTGGCTTCAGCTCGCCTAGTATCTCGCCCAACAATGCGCAAACGTAACTACCAGCAAACATCGCCATGAATCTGTTATCGCAGCTGATGGGTATTATCTTCCCATCAGCAGCCACGCAGAATGAGGGAAAGAGACTTGGCATATTTAGCGCACGCGGTGCATAAAACATTGCGTGTGCATCTGTAAGACGGTGTTGCCACTGAAACGGTTTGCCTAGCCCTGTGCTGGAAGATGGATGGACATGTGGTGCCCGGTTTAGTTTGGTCTGCTTTGCTAGCCAAGCTACCGGACGCTGGTAACCTTTTGCCATGGATGCTAATAAATAATACAACACATTCGTCCGACAATCATTTTTCACTTAAAATAAATGATCCGTCAGAAATGGTGGACGTTTTACGGGATTAATTTAATTTCTACCTCACAAAGGATGGTTGAAGCATTTTCTTGCGTTGGTTTGAAGAGCATGAAACCATAATGCCGGGACAGGGAATGTTTGTTTTACGAAGAAAAATGACCATGTGCAGAAATTTGAAAAATCTACAAAATAATTTGTTGAACATTCTAGAACAGTTTAATACCAATTATTAATAGCAGCTCACTCTAAATAAAAACTATGCAAAAGAAACACCCTACCTTAACAAGTCGTAAGTAATGACAAAATCACTCTCTTTAATCAATTACTGCATCACGAACGATACATATTTCATTAATTGAAGTTTGTGAGAAAAAAACGTCTATTTGCCAGTACTAATGAATAAATCGCATGTGCACGTGTACTTGAAAAGTGTCAATTATGGTCGTTTCATTTTGAAAAATTGCAGCTTATTGAGGTTTTGCTGGTTGCATGAGCTGGGTTCGTTTTGTTCTTATGAATTTTTGATTACGTACTGTATTGATATTCATGGTAGTGGTAAATAATAACCTCTTCTTAAACCCTGTTAAAGGATACAGATAATTGATTTGTAGGTTTAGTGTGCAGACAGACTGTGTTTATTTTTTTTTCAATAGCCACTTCGTAACATTAAAGGTCATCATTTCTTTGTGCATCATTTCTTTGTGACAGTTAAAACGTTGAAAATTTGAACGTGAATTACAAGTCCTTGTAAATTTGAAGAAATTGTTAATTTAACTTAAAATATTCTTTGGATAATCTACTTTAGCGCGAACTTCATCCGAGGTCCATGAGACACTTTGTTATAAAGTTACAGGCAGAAAAGCGACGCAGTGTCGCTGCGTTCCGAGCGAAAATTCGAAACTTTAAACACGATTAGCTCGAAATCATGTTTTCAAAGTAGCTGGACATCATAACTCAAACAAGATTCGTTCAGTTTATACGCAGCCTAATATTTTTTTCTTTACAATGTAGCTGATCCGTTGAGGCAGCTTGTATTTTTTCCTTTTCGCGTTTTGGTTAAATTTATCAAAACGTAATTTTCGTTGTATTTTGGCAAGAAATGTGCTTTTTTCTTTTTTTTTATTAAACAAAAGAATTGACTTTTTTACCTTATAACTTTCAACATAATCAATATATCAATCAATAATACGAAGGATGACTAGTAAATTAAAAATTGGAAAAAAGAGCTTTATTTTAAAATTAACAATACGGTTGAGAAGCTCAACGTTGTCCAAAAAATATTTTAAAAAATAAATAAACATAAAGATATAAAACGGTAATAACTAAATAACCTAACATTTATCTAGTTTACTGTACAAATGAAATGCCTAAAATAATCTGATCTAGTTCACGCAAGAATTAAGAGAAAAACATCGACCTTGCGGTGTGCACGAAAAAAATGACGCAGTTGTGCTTTTTTGACTTCACTTTTCGACCTGCCCATCCCAGACTAAGTTAAAGACAAATAGCGTAACATGAAAGAATGAAGAAGTCTAGGGAATATTCTCGACAAAAATCCTTCACACTAGACACCTTCTCGCACATACTTTCAGAATAATCCTTTTAGCGTCTAATTCATTCAAACAAAGTACTCACACTTACGCCAAATAATAATACCCCTCATTTGATGTCCCGTGTTTGCCAGCGATGATGCCATTTTCACCTTTTAATATAAACCGCTAATAAACTGGCCCGGCACATACACATGCGATACACCGGTTCATTTCGGTGTTTGTACAGAAGGTGTCTTTTAACTCCGGGACAGATCCTTCTGCAAACGAAAGCTGCAGTGTCGGTGTTGCACTGCAACGAAGATAAATACATGAAACCTTTCCCTTTTGCACTGTATCTTTTGTTCGTTTCGTACCGAAAGTTCGTGTAGTGTGGCCACACCAGATAGGCGTGGTAGGTCTGTTAAAGTGTTCTGTTAGACTCTGGCACCACATTAGACGAGTGGAAATGATCCAAATGGCAGCCAGTTCCTTTTCGGTGCCCTGTTTCCGGCTAAAGCCCGCAACATGAACCTGCTACAAAGGAGTAGTTTTGCCAGAAGGTTGACTTTGAGTTTTCCCACTGCCTTTGAGTGTTTGCTCAGCTGAACAAGCGGTACCCGGGTGAAAGTACATTTGCTCAGGGAAAGAAGAAAAAATAGCAAAATTCACTGTACATGCGACAAGACCTTCGTGGCAGGCCAAAAACAGTCAAAAACCAACTACGTCGCCGGATCCCGTGAGGGATGTGCCTCTTTTTTCCAGAGAGAGTTTCTTGATTTGAAATATATATATTTTTCCGCTTTTCGACACAGTTTCCACCTTGAAGGCGAGGTCCCAGCACTAGATTCTTGCATGTACGTTTAGCTGCAAAAAAAAATTCTCGACGTTGCAAGGAAACGAAACACACTTCAAAAGTATCGCACGCATCGCTGCCGGATGCTTACTTGCTCAGGGTATTTCACTGCTGTACTCGTATGAGCGGTAAAATCGGTACCGAAAACCGTACCCGTATGCACCCGAAGTGAGAGTGAGCTGCAAAATTCTTGTCCCATTTCAATAAAGTTTGTGTTTGCCTGCTGAATTATAGCGTTAGTTTTCCATAAATTACATCGTCGCCCGTCGACCTGTTTCAAACCGGCTTCCGAAATACTTTCACGGTTGCGATCTACACTACTCGTTTCGCTACAAACCGGCATTTTCCACCGTTCGGTACGTTTCGGTACCGGGCAAGGTAGTTTTCCTTGTATGGAAGAAAATTGCAATTGTACGTGTCGCTTTTGGGACGGGGAAACTTTGGTACTTGTGAAAAAAGGAGTATGAAATGCTTTCTGTTTTTGGAGACAAATGCCAGCAATGTAAAATTATGATCCGTTGCTATTTTCGGTAGATTCGGTAACTCGTATGCTGGTAACCTACGCGAGGAAATGAAACGCAAGCTTCATAATTTTTGCGCAACACTAATACACGTAATGTAATTGAACGTTCTCCATAAAACCATTGTTTGTTTGGTGTTTTTTTCGATTTTGTTTTAGGTTGGTTTAACTTTAAAGATTTTGTAAAGTTTAATAATCTCAATTTTTTTGTCTAGAATCAACAAAATCTTTATATATTTATTTAAAAATGCTATATGCGTTAGTTACAATTTGAGATAATGTATAATTAATTTGTACTTTTAGTGCAAAGTACTCAAAGTACGCAGGTAATGCATAACCTCTCCCAAATTACAAATCTGTAAATGTCAGTAAGGTAAGACAGGAAAAAGAGGCATATTTTTGTACCTTTTTGTTGAAACAGTCAAACATTTGGCTGTATAAATTTCCTTGTATAAATAATATCATACTCTTTGTAGGGGTCCGAAAAAAAAACCACGCGGTAGAAAAGTCCCGTTCGGTATCAGCGAAGAATTTTGCTAAACCTTAAGAAAGGTTAATTAAAATTACTGATTATGATTATAATTTAAAACTGAGTGTGATTGCAGATATTGACTCGTTGGTCGCATAACTTCTAAATGAGGCTCTTTTTGTGAAAATTTCAAATGCCCTCTTATGAATAATTTGACAATAAACAGTGCTTTGAGTTTTTCGATACATCTAATGCAGCCCTAAATAAATGGATGCAATAAAACCTAACCAAACTCTGTTACGGTGTACGTAAACAAACAGAGTTGTTATGTATTCAGGGTTGCTTAATTATTTTGTTTTTAGCGAATTATACCGAAATCCATTTTGAGTTTGCTTGTAAGTATGTCCTTGAAAATTTGAATTATCATTCAACAGAACACCTACATTGCGGAATCTACAAGCACGTTGTAGATCAAATGACTGCAAAATGTTACTGTCGACCAATCAACAATCAAATCTAATAAACAATCTAAAAATTCTTAGAGTGGGGACTCACCGGGAGAAAACATTTTAGATCGTAAGATTAAATTACGTAAATCCTATCACAAGCTACTGCTTAAGAGAAATCGTTAAATCAGCAAAAAGACTTAAATTACTTCCTAAAACCAAAGCTACTAAAACCAGTATTATCTTTATAATTCGAACCAAAAAGTTTCACACAACATGTACAATTTCTACAAGATAGTAGAGATTGCATAATATCCCATAAGAAACAAACTCGCCGCTTAAATGATAGGAAATGTAAGAAAGGCATAAAACCTTGTGTTGAGATCTTGGAGAGCAAATAATCTACAAAATTCTTATCATCATTCTGCCAACAAGGTTAAATTCAAATTTATACCTCTTAAAATACCTTCTGCCTACCCGCTTCTTATAAATCGTTTTCGCGTGATCCTAATCCAATGGAATCCAACTTCCCGCCTCTCCCATTCCATACCACTGCGACCACCTTCGATCCGGAAAAGATATGCATCTTCATTTTATAAACCCATCATCCATTCATTCCTAAAACTAGCTGATACAGCGTCGTCCCAAAACCCAGTGGAAGGAATCGGCCGCTTGTCCTCGCCGGAAGGATACACTTCGACCGGTTACACTTCGCCGAACGTGACAAATGAGCTTGCTGGATGTATTTTAATTATTTACCGCTTCATAAACTCGCACTCTATCTTCTGGATATTGTGCAAGAAGATAATCTGCATCGAAGGAGAGATAGATGCGAGCCACAGTATGAAGGTCAACATAGAATCCCTCGTTTAAAATTATGCTCACAGTTGCCTTCACATGGAGGGTTGCAAGGTTGAAGGCCGGAAAGTATGTATTTGAAAAGCAGGTAGCGATGAAAGTGGTGCCATAAAATTATGGTTTCATTTTTCATTGTCCCACCCGCTAGGAATGTCGCACGACGGTATTCGAAAAATCTAGCACTCTAACCTCATCCTAGCTTGTGCTTACTTTTTTTTTAAGGAAATGGATCCAAAACGTTGACTTTGGGATTTTTTGGAAGCTTTATGCATTCTTCCTTTCCTTTTGATCCACAAGATCAACCATATTTCACCGGATAGTAGTAAAGGTATTGAAGCTTGTTAGAGAACCAGCGTCCAGTGACCGAATAGGAAGAAAAATTCTTCTCCAGCGTCCATCTCTCCGCCACCATCTATCGGTATGCTTTCTATGCGACAAAAACCCGGCGAAGGTAATCTTTGCACAGCGGGTGTTTTCGGTTTATTGCCATAAAGATATATTAACTACCGTGCGACCCGTACTGGTGGGATGGTTTCGGATCTTAGCTCATAGATGGCCAAATATTTATTCACCTTTACCAAAAATTGGCCTCACAATGTTCTGGGAAGTTATTTCCTTCCCAGTTTCCTGGTTTTAGAACCTATACACTTTGGGGTTTTTTTTACGATCCTACGATAACGTATCCTGGTGGACATTAATTTAGCAACGCAGGGATTCACGCTGTGTACCTGTTAGGAGGAGTGGAAAACTTTATGGACGACTAATTTATGAGTCGATGGTTTTGTCTACGGATTTGATTCCCGTCCCGTATTTGGCTTCTTACCATTAAAATTGATGCAATTTAAATTCCTTTGAGTACATCGCATCATTTAAGCTAGCTCAAATTAACCTCAACGCCCTCAGTTGCCCTCGGATGCAAACGAGCGATTGCGGGAAACACTTTTTGCCCAAAATGTGACCAAGATAGTAAGTTTCGTACCGACTTACGGTTACTTAAAGATGAACCTTCCTGTGCTTATCCTCGGGGGGATTTACGACCGTGAAGCACCATAAAAGCAGCTATTGCCGCACGTAATGAGCTCGGGTGGCGCATAGAGCAAAGGCATCGGGCGAACGTTCGGTCGAGCAGCAAACAACAGCACTAACAAGATGTTGAGATATTTCCCCTGTACCTCCAGGAAACACCTTAAGAGCAGTTTGTTTGTTTGAATTTCAGTCGTGAGTTAATTTTCTTCATCGACTGTAGCACCTTGGACCGGATTTTTCCAACAATTTTTCTTTTTTTTTTGCTTCCTTTTAGTGTTGTTTTCAATGTGAATATCATGGAACGACTTTTAGGTATCTCGGTAAATCCGACGAAGTTTTCGAAAAAAAAAAAACATTCCCATGGTGACATGAAGCGCTCCGACGGTTGTAAACAGGTAATTACTTCAATAAAGTTAAATTTTACTTTCAAAGCATTGAGATGCTGATTGTGCCACCCGCCTGCGGGTCTTGTCTGTTTCGATTCGGTGACAAAAAAAATCACGGTGAAATAATAAGATCATTCTAAATCACTTCTGCAACTGCAGCAGCGCTCAAACGTTTTGTGTGAAGCGTTGAACATTTTAAATGTTGTTGTCAACAAGTGAATGACATCGTTAGATGTTATTGTAAAAAAAAGCTGATGGGAAGGAAAACATGTACATGCTTTCAGGATGCTTAAAAGATGAAGTGATAGCAACAAGTATATGCAAACATATCAAGAAAATTGAGCTTTTTTGTTTAATACGATTCGGTTTAAAAATAAACTTGTTTGCAAGATAATTTTTACGACCCACGAAGAAATTGTTTACAATAAATACAAACTTCACAGTTGGAAAGATCAGTCTCAAACAATAACGAAATACAAAACGAAAATAAATCCTAAAAAGGTAAAGCTTTCATTTCGCAACAGTTTTTAAGCTGTCTTATATGCATCAAACTTTCCGAACTCTCGCCACAAACGTGACCATCATTGGCGAACGATCATTGAAGTTGAAAATTAATGCGTATTTATTACGCTGAATAGTGTCAAGATGTCCAACGGTTCTGCAAATGACAAGCTGTTGAGAATGATCATCTTAGTCACACGTTAACCACCGACTTTAAGCTATAGAGTTCGACATTCCCATAACATCCTAGGTGGTTGGAGAAATGGTAGCATTCAATTTATTTTTATGGCCGCTCATAAATATGCCAATGTCTTGTCACACCACAAATGGTTGGCATACGTGTCCATAAAGGAAGTGGACGGTAGCTACTGACAGATGGCGATTTTGCGACCTCTCGCTACGCTACAGATGCGCTCGATACTTCACAGTATTAGAAGTCTCCTAACGATATGGTATTTATTTTTATCAACGTAATCTGCTCCCATTTTGGAGTCGTAAAGGGACGAAGATTTCGAATCCGGCCGATCCCTTTCAAGTGGAAACGTGCCCGAAATTCCTTCGATTGGAATATCAAACGACCGTATCACATGAGATCTTGCGAAGAAGAAATCGCTTTGCCACGTGTTTGGTAAGTTTCTTAGACGTGGATCGATAGCCGTTTAAACATTTATCAGATAAGGTGAAATTTAAATCTTGGTAGAAAGTTAGCACCCACTGAAATGCCTATGCAGATGGTATCACGAAAGAAAAATAAAAGAGCAATTGTAATTCCTGTAGAGTGCTGTTTGAGCACGTTGAACGGAAATAAATTTAATATGTAATATATTACTATAAGTGATGGTGATGATGATATCATATAAAGTATATTAGGATTAGTTGCTGGACATCATGAAAAATATAGCAAAATATTCATTCTGACACCAACAATGTTCCTTAGGGATTTCGACTGATAATGCGCAGAAAACTGTTAAATTGTCGAACATGCTCAATGAATTATCTTTGAGATTGAAGATAGAAGTAACCAACCTAGGCATTTGTCGTCGTACGTAATTTCTTCTACGGGCTATCCTCGAAAATTGTGTCAAGAAGAAGCAAAAGCATCCTGTCTAAATCGAACCTGTCAACCCGGTGTACGCTCGATACATCAAACTGACACATTCCACCTTCGTAACGCCATTTAACAGGTGAAATCGAGAGCACTTTTCCATCAAATATATCAACCGATCACTCGAATCGTTCTTGATAGATTTTTCCTTCTTTTAGAACAGTTTTTTTTACTTCTTCCCTGTGTAGCGATTCTACCATTAAGCTGGTTAAAGCCCTAAAAGGTGAAACGAGCTGCGTTAACTGACGGTGCCAGCGAAGCGTGGAAAATGTTCCCGATCAATTGCGTGTACCTAAGCACCTTTTTCCGGCCACTTTTGCTAAACGTTCCGAACCCGGCAGGCTTGCTTTTTTCCTCACCTCAACCGGATGTGGTTTGAAAAAAAAAATACCAGCCTGGGTGAAGTAATGCCTCGAGTGGAAAGGTACGAGTTATCAGCCATTAAGTGAAACATTGATTGAATTCCGACGAGCAAGAAAAATTCCACAAACTCCCCATCTAGAGGGAAAACAAAAAGGGTGAGACGCGAAATCTGAGTTGATTCGTTCGAAACGGATTGCAACCGGCTCTGTTTCATTTCTCTTTCGATCGTAGTCATTTTTCACAGCCAAGTGCACACGTACCGACAGAAAGGGAAGGTGTGTGATAAATTTGTATTTTCTAAGGAAGCACGGAAATGAGATTTTGCTTTATACGTGCAAAAGAAACAGTACACGAAAACCGTACAGATTGTTCGGTATTGATTCTTTTTTAAATTTAAGAATAGCAAAACACAATCAACGCAAATCTTTTTAAAGAGGTAAATAATCTACGGCATTGCAGCAACAAATTGGAAACGTTAAACATGGAAGTAATACCGTGTGTGAATGTTCTCTCAGAAATCGATCGATCAACTATGGATGGGAAATTTATCCTGATGACGAGATTAGCAAGCGGCTCAAGGCTGAAAATCCATCAGCCAACATATGAAGCGATATCTGCAAAATTTACTAATCCTTGCTAATTGGAAGTGGGGGATTTTTAGATAAAAAAATATTATAGTTTATGGGATTAAAAGATTAGTTAACTTGCATACGTGTTGCCGACAGATGACAAGATTCCTCACAAGTTTAAGCTTCTCTTCGGAAGGTTGTTAACGTTATTGTAGGTAAGAGAAGTTATTTTTTAAATATTTCTTATTTAATTTTTTTATAAAATTTATTGAGAAACGATATAATATTGTTTGGTCTAAATATATTTTCCCATCAAATAGATGATCTTTGCATGTATAATTTCTTTTAAAACACAAAAAACACGCTCACACACACACACGACATCAATCATCCATCATTATTCGTTTTTAAAGAAAAGGTGTTTTTGCTTCAGTTTGTAGTTTGACTTCGATCGATTGGCGATTGATGGAGATTGGAGAGAAAAATGTGCTGCAGATGAATAATCATATTGCTTGATTGATGGGTTTTTATGAGACTTGATGTTTTTTTATTTCTTCGAAATGTTAAAGATTTTTTTGAAACTTTGTGTTTCAATCACGTGTCGCCCCAAATAAAAACTGGGCCACAGGCAAAAGAAAAGGTGTATTAACACAGTTGTGATGTATGAAATAAATGCATTTTTGACGAAAATCACATTTAAATATAAATATATAATATTTCACCTTTTGCGAACAAATGTCGCAAAAGTTAGCCACACGGGAAAGCAATAAATGAAATTGTTTCGGAAAAGTATTTCACCGGTTGTATTTCACCCAATATGTGAACTTCTCTCCAAACTCTGCCCACAAATGAAACCTTTTGACAGCGAACGATTGTCACGCAATTGGATTGAGAAAAGTTTTGGCCCTCGTACTGCTCCCCTCTGCCATTCAATTGTAAGCCACCCGGCCCATATGGCAATGCGTTTTCAAATCCATATCGATGACGAAGGGACATAAAAATGAGTTATGTTTACGGTCTGCTAGACAGATTTACCGAAAGTTGAACGCGTGGCGTGGTTTTATTACGATTGCAGTACGAACTACCTCGCTTTCGGGCCATACGGCGTTTCCATCTCTTGCTCCAAAATGGGCACATTAATACGCTAACCCTCACAAAGAGAAGAGGGCAATCAAATCGACAACCTGCAACCGGCAACAAATTAATATGGTTGGCACAAAGTTTCACTTGGCAATGTATGCGCGTGTGGGGAAAGTTTCGAACCTGCGAATTGAAGGGTGCAGCACAATCAAAGTAAGGAGTGTAACAGCAGCGCCAGAAGTTTTAATATGAAGATATTTTTATGGCACATATTAAAATGGCAACATGTGGAGTGTGCAGAAGTGTGCCGACTTTCGCGGTCTGCTGTGAAAGGTAAAACAAATCTGTCAGAAATTCCATGAAGTGTTCGCAACACATTGTGTATCGCACCCTATTGTTATGTTCGTATTAATTAAACTTTGAAAAATATGATATTTTGCTATGTTTTATAAACAAATAATTTTTTATTCATTGCATAAATATTTCAAAATTATGTAAAACAGTAATATTGTAAGCTTATATTCCACAAACAACAGAGAAAAAAAATGTCAATAAACATTTTCTTAATCCTTTTTTTTTGCTTCTTAAAAACGCTCAGACCATATCAAGATGTATTTTTACCACGTTGCCAAATAAGCACTCCATCCCGGGAAGGTCTGGATGGGATTTGATACCCAGAGCTGTCGTGTAGAGATCGGCGCCGCTACCTTTCACACCAGACGGTTGCTCATGGAAAAGTTTCTTCAGTAGTAATCAATAGAATGAATTCATAAATAAACTTAAGAAACCTTCTGAGTGCCGATTTATTGCTGTTCTTTCGGCTGTGTTACTTTGCTTTATGTTGGTGTAGGGATTTGAAAACTTTACAGAATATAGAACTGAGAAGTGCAAAAAAACTGTTTTATTTTTGTTGAAATAAATGTTAAAACTGCAAACCAGTTAATACATCATAGATAAAGAATTAATTCCACAAATTTTAATTTCTACTTTACGAAGTTATCTTGTTAACACCAATCTGTAATGAAATGCTCTCTCAGACTTCATGCCAAGTATGGTTTGTTTTGTAGTCAAATTTTCCACCATCCAATGTGCGTGCCGTGAATAGTTTATTTAATTAATAAATTCGAAATACAAAATTTCACTTTCCACCATTAGGCAGAAGGCTGAGCTCGGCATGGCACGTGTTTGTTTCGTGGAAACGCAAAGCTGTCTGGGGCCTAGACACTTCTCGACTTTTCCATTCCACAAAATGAATTAGCATAAGTTCAAAGAGCTGCGAATGATTCACACGGTGAAATTAGTCGGAACGATACTCGACGTGTTGCTGCTTTGATCGTAACTGCTAAGATGCTGGGCGGGCGTTTGAACTGGACTCGGATTATGTTGAAGTAGAAGTTAATTAGTTATTAATTTCATCGGAACCATGCATAGTAAGGTAGTGCGCTCGATCGATCGACTAGAATGGCTGGATAAGATTGTTTCTACAAACCAATTAACTTTACGCTGGAAGGTCAGGATGTGGAGAGTAATTTACGGGCAACAGATGCGGAGCCGGTGGGTAAAAGAAATAATGCAAATGTCATAAACATGAATAGTGGGTAAGTTTGCAACTTGGAGTGTTTAAACAACACTGTTAGTAAAGTTTAGCTTCACGCCATCTTTTATTGGCTATAGTTTTTCAAACAACAGTTTGATCAAATGCAATAAACATTCACCCATCGGCTTTTCAAATTGTCCAGGACATGTGCAAAACTGAAAACTAACAAAAACCAAACGTCACATTCCCGCAAGACTTGTTTATACATCCTAAAACTCTTCCTCACTCAGTGATCGTGCTATCGTGTTTTCAGGCAGCAAGAATAGAGCCATCAAGCATATGGTTTCGAGGCCCGATCACATACAAATCTCTTTTCAAAACAGTGTCATAAAAAGAGTTTATATGGCCTGCGCGACCTTTTGCTGACAATATGGAGAAAAAATAGCAACGGGGAAAAAACAAATTTGGAGCAAAACCTGTCATCTTCACCGTACAACGGTAGGGTTCGGGTAGCCTAGATGGATGTATGTAGCCGGTTTATGTTTTGTGTGATAAGGTTATGTTGTGTTTGGCGCACGAACAAAAACAATAACATCGTGCCATATGCACGAAACGCTTCAGCGAAGCATGAGATGCAGTGGAGCATTGGGTTTTTGCCCATCTCGCTGATGCTTGTATCTGTGAGTGTGTGTGTGTGCGTTTGTGTTTGTGTAATGTGTCGGTGTGGGATGAAAACATAAAGCGCAATGTTTCATCTCCGGTCGATGAATGTGCTATCGGTGAGGAAGAAAGACAAATAGTTGAGAAGCGACTCGTCCCTGTTCCGGAGGAAAATAACAGCCAAATGGGTAGCCAGTTAGCAATTGCGACTTCCAGGCAATGACAGAAGGAACGCATCAAATAATGGCAACGTCATCAGCACGTCACGGGCAGAAGTTTGTTATCATAACGGTCCGGAACCGTTGTGCCGTTGTCGCAAGAAACGTTGGCTGACAGTTGGTTAGTCAACGGGAGGCAAACATATTCCGCACAGACATTGGAATCAAACACGTGAGACAAAACTAACGGAAACTGAACACAGCGTAGATTTTCGATTGTGTATGCGTTTATGGTTATGATTCTTTTTTTTTGTATATATATTTTCTTTTGGAAATGGCAAGGGAAGAAATGTATGCGAGATGACGTACGATACGGTGAGATATGTAGAAACGAAAACGTTTATTATTGACTGACGAACTTGGTTGACATGTTTCATTGTTTATTATTATGTTTTTCCATCGCCATTCTTCAAGGAATTCCGGTCGAGGAGTTCACACAGGCGATAGCATTCTACTGTTAGTGGCATGCTATCAGAATCGAAAACTGTCTTGATAAGCTGCAACCACCCGTAGTGATGACATTTTGTCAATTTAGAAATGATGCGAAGTACCGAGTAAAGTTTTACGCAGAAAAAAAGAAGGAAAATCCCCAAACAAATCAAGAGAAAGCAGTTTCGCGGCAGGAAAAAATAACAAAAAAAATATGTATTCAAGCAAAACTTTCTGCTCAACATTGGTTTGAAGAGATTTTTTCTTTACGTCACTTTATTCGACATTTTTGAAGCACGCAGAAGAAAGTTTCAAGCTTTCACGGCGGGTTGCTGCTCGTTTATGGTGGAAAGATTCACAGGACCTTCTTCGTTGTTGTGTCAGTTATTTCGATAAACTCCAGCCACAGCGGGCGTGCTGCAACTTTGCTGAAGTGTTGCAAGCATTTTCAACAAACTGTCAGTACACCGTCAGTAGCGTTCTCTCGGGCACAGATTTCAAAGCCTGAGTGTGACTTGTGTGGCGTTGGTGGTATGGGATGTTCTGCTGTAGACGTTGCAGCTGCAATCGGTAGCGAGTTGAGTTTGGCAGTGGCAACAGAGACAGAAAAAGTTTAGTGTTGAGTGCGATCAGCTTTGAGTAGCGTTTGAAATCATTTCCTGGGGCTGAAAATTTATCCTGGAATGGAGTGTATTTGACCACGCGGATGAGTATTTGATACAGTTATTCAGGCAAGTATGATTTAGCTGATTCTTGATAAAAATTACCGCAATATTTCAAACAAATCCTTGGAGCTGACAATGTACTTCAATATGCACATAATCTCAATGTTAAGTTGTAAAAGAAAGCAATTTACTAGATTTTTTGTTGGTATGCTTTCGGTACATTAATTTCAAGAATGAACAAATTGAGCTTTTCACCATTCATTTGAGATTACGAATTGGTTGTTTGTTTATTTTAAAACTCTTACAAGAAAAGATTGTGTGGCAGAAAGCCATACCTTCCCTGAGGAATGTTCCGTTCTAATTGAACAATGAATCTACTGTCATCGTGCGACCGATAGGCTTCAATCAACTTGCAACGATGCTACGGGTATGCTGGAATTCTGCTCTAACAGCGTCATAAATTCAACCCCGATGAGCTAATTCACTCATGTAATTACCGTACAAGCCATTACTAACGACCCCAAGAGTCGACCGTCAGGCAAGTCAGCTGACAGTGACGAAAGCGCAAGCGAAACTGGAACAAATAGTACCTAATGTTACCAGTGACTTCGCCGACATCACTCAGCGGCTGTAATCACAGACATCGGCATCGCACATCAAAATCCCATAACCTAACCTAACATAATCTAGCCCGATCTGCTGGGAACGGTATGGAACCAAACCGTGACCGGTTTTCATCAGAACTCTCGCTTACTACCACAAAGGAATCGGTAGATGGAAACGAGTGAGCGAGTGAAGTACATGTTCTTGAGATGTTACAGCTTTCTTATGTGGCCTGGTTCTGTGACAACACAGTCGTGGACGTCATTAGCAAACCGAGTTGAGGAAGGACAAAGTGTGTATATACATGCTTCATCTAGCACAGGGAAACCGGTACCGTTCGTTCTGAAAAACGAAGAAACGGATCGTTTATCCAGAGATCGTCCGTATTCCGCAGGAGATAATACCGCTCTGGAAGGGTTCCACGTGTGAAGAAGGGCGCGAAAGAGCACCCTGTTCCTAACGCTATTACATGATAATTATTTCGCAAATAAATTAGACGCCCACCACCAGTCAACCACCAGCCCAGGCATGTCATCCTGCACGATAGCAGCGTAACCAACCTTCGTAAAAGGCAGCACAAAACCGGATCACTCTTATGGCTGCATGTTTCATATTCCACCACTTGTGGACATCAGCCAAAGGATGGCAAACACCGCAGCAAAACGAAAACGGACATTTGTAATTGTGTACTTCGGTTCTCGAGGGTGAAAATGTCCTTCATCAGGAAAAAGCAACTCAACGTGATGCTTCTTGCTGGTGAGATCTTGCTTCACCCGAGTCAGATTTATCCGGAAGTATGAGGTAAGGATGAGCAAAAGGGTAAAGTGTTGGTAAATGAGAAACGTGCCTCAGCATAAATCTTCGCATGGAGAGTTCTTAGCATTTCAATTTGCTGCTGGGTTTTTTCTCTTCTTTTCTTTTGGTGTTAGTTTGCGTTAGAGAAAACTTGGGTGCTACTCTTGTCATGTTGGTTTGGAGCTGTCATGATCAGTTTCTGGAGGGTGGGAATTTTGCATGAGGAAACCACATGAAAGATACAGGATGTTGTTTTCTTTACAGATCCTTCATCTTTCACCAGGGAAGCGAACTGCACAGTAAAGGTGGGCTAGCATGAAAGGGTCATCTTGGTGGACGGGTACCACGAGTGCATCCAGAAGCAGAAGGTAGTTTTTGAAAAGTGGACATGGATATAGTGAGATGGATGGATAGCTTTCATCGTTGTCATTTCTGGGTTTTGATGCCTGTTCTACATGACATTTTTGAAACACTTGTTTACTGATCCCGGTGTCCGCCTCGGGTAACCATGTGACCGTACTAAAAGCAAACTAACGAGTTCTATTTATGATTCACCCTGCATGCTCCGTTGCATTGGAACCTACTACCATAAATACCTTAACTTATTGAGGATACTAGGAAGGTTCGGGATCATTTTAAAAAATGTGGTTTCTAAACCTAACATGGAACAAAATATGCTCTCCTCTACGAGAGTATGTTGATGCAAATTGACAGCTTTTAGGTTATGCTAGGAACACATAATACAAAAACGCAGCGACAGCAAGTTGTTCCGATGAAACTAGATATCTATTCAAAATTTTTTGACACATTTTGACATTTTTCCGGGTCGACGTACCTATTGTGAAGTCATTTCGTTTGCCTTATAAATAAAAAATGCCCTCTTGGTTTGATGGTGTCCGAAACTCGTTTTAAAAGCGACCTTCAACCTCTAGAGGCTTCAAACTGAACAATGGGGATGAAGCCCAACTGTGTATCTTAGTGACCGTACCAAACGATCCTGAAATTCTATACATTCCATGCATAATTAGACTCCATTTTGTTACAGGGAACAATTCATTGTACGGTCTGTTACAGAGGCTGACTCGGTGCCAGTAGTACGATTCACATCTCTTTACAGCCGGTAAGCACTCTTTGTACCGTTTTCAAAGGTCCCTTTGATGAAGTGTTTCTTAATGAGGTGTATTAAAATTCTATTCATTGCATTATCTAACACATGTTTTGCACGTGTAATAGTGAAATAATTTCCACAACGGTTTTGTGTCAGGCGGACAAGTCTACACCAGATGCAGTGTTGTCTGAATTATAATTGAGCTTAATATAAATTCAAGGCTTTATGATGCACAAAGTGATTTGTGAAAAATACTAAAAAAAAATTAACTTCAGCTATCAAGTGAAAGATTTTATTTTCATCGCTAAAATATATTAAATGGAGGCGCCCAGTCGTTTAAAGTAATTTAAACGTATGTCATAACATTTAGATTAAAAGTTTACTAAGAAAAATCTTATGCGTTTGTTATTAATTCCTCAAAATGTCTTAAAAGGTGTGATATAAATTTGAATTTAAAAATATGTATTATTAAAGCATGACATAATTTTTTTTACAACGTTACAGCTCATGAATACAAACAGATGTTTGAAACATTGCTAACGTCTGCAACAATGTGCTTAAAAATCTGTCAACATTTACAAATGATTATTTGTTGCTCATAATGAGATTGACCAGAAAATTAACACCAACGTGCATCAAACGAAATATCCCATCATTATCACTACACATTGATTGTGTCCCACTAGGCTACGCACTAATGCTGTCTGGCAGGCTTTTGACTGCAGATTGCATTAAAGTGATTTAATAGTGTCCGTGGGCTGACTGCAAAATGTCACACTTAAATAACATTACGCTCAGGCAATAAATTCCACACATCGTACATTTGATTATTTCTATCACCCCCTTTTTGGTACCAGCAAGTGGTGATCACATGCAACGTTTTTCATTAGACGTTGCCAGGTGTAAGCACTGGTGGTAAGGTTTCATGACCTTATGGTTGTATCTGACACGAGATTAACTGGCGCTCGATGATAATAATTGTACGCAGTGTGAAAATAAAATTTCAAACGACCCTAAAACATGCTATCCAAATTCGAAACCCTCGCTTACGAACATACGGGTTTGATCAATTGAGGTGTGAATGAGATAACAGATGTTGGTATATGTGATTGGTATGGTTGAAATAAGGAAGAATAAAACTCAACATTCGACCGTAATCGACACAGCGCTCATCGTTGCAGATGAAAGGTAATAAAAATAATAATCATCCGCATTAATTCCGCAATAATCGCAACACGTCAATGGTCACTTTTTTTTAACTATACAGACAAATCGATTGCGTTGAAACGTTGATACATGTGACAATTGTGTAACGAATTTTTTTCCGCAGAATTTTTATATTGTATTCATGTAGCTTTTAAGGATTTTCTACATTTGTAAAAAAATATTACATATACATATTGTAATAAAACACATTATAAATATGAAACGGACTCTTTACAAACTATAAATAATGACCTATATTCGTTTAGCACACCATCAAATCAAAGACGAATCATGCAAAGGTGATGGATTTAAGATCTACAAGCATTTCCAACATAAAAATAATAATCATTCACAAAAGTCTACAGAGACTGCAACAATGAAAAAAAAATCACTTTCACACATTAAAGCACACTAACAAACCGGTGATCGGTAGCATTTCATTCCAGGAAAAGGATAATTTATCGTAAACGGGCACCAATCGTGTGCACGTAGTTCTCACCTTCGGAGTCATAAATTTCAATTTTACCCATCTTAATGATGCGGTTCTGTGTTCTGCTGGTAAAGGGAAGACGTGTATGGAGTTGATAAATGTGAGAAAAATCATCATTATGTCACAGTATAACTTTTACATAACTTCCTTTATCGTCTCTGAAGTAGAGTCGCTTTAGGGTAATGGTATAGAACACTGAAAAATAAATAAAAAAATATGTTTATGTACCTTATAACGGTTTATTTTATAAACATTATACGTACGTTCAAAAAGGCTTACTAAATTTGAAACTCGATTTAAATAAATAAAAATTCATCCAAAAAACAACAAGCTTCCATTTTCCGTACTATCTACTATATTTAATTATTAACTTTAATGTATTAAAAAAACTGGTAATGAATGAACAAAATCTGCTTTAACAAAAGTTTGCTTCCCGAAGATTTAATTAGCCTGATGGTTAGTTCCGGTTAAAAATGGCTTCCACCAATGGCCGAAGATTTCATCAACCGTTCGGTTATCGTCGGGTCAGGATAAAAAATCTAAGGTTTCTTTCAGAATCATCAACCCCTAGCAACCCTTTGAACCCTTTTTTTATTTTTTATTTTTGCAATATTGGCTCCTTTCTCTTGCAAGATTACTCCAGACAGCAATGCTTTAAAATCTGCCGGCGTACGTGATGCAAATGGTAATTCGAATCCATTTTCCGGATTGTTTACAACGTGTACGAGAAACCAATATGCTTTCTTATTTGCAATACTGAAAAAAAACACAGTCTATATGAAACAAGAGCTACATTGAAAGAAAAGCTGTGAATGTGGAGCTGGATATGATCATGTTTTTTTTATTTTCACTTTAATATTATTCCTCTTCCTGTTTGCCTGAAAATCATTAAAGCACTAACTTAGTTGAGTAGCACTATTTAGGGAAGCTTGACTATTCACTTGATGATATTGAAAATAGCTTTGACAGTATTATTTGGTTGAATTGATTACATTTAATCGTAAACATTATCTAGAAGTGAAAACTTTTCGGATCAGCCATGCAGATTTCTAGGAAAAAGTAATAACCCCATATTCTGCAACAGCCATTTAGCTTTTGCATGAAAAGCTACTATAGTATCTTTTTTCCGCAAAATGATTACATGGAAAACACAGCTCTCCAGCATGCATTGACTGAAGACAAGCGCCAAAGTTAATAAATTTCCTGATCATCATTGCGTTATGAAAGAAAACGGATAAAAGCTGTTCCTTGTTTTTTGCCCATGAAACCTTTTTCATGTAACCTTTTTTTTGCGCTTTTTGATGTTAAACTAATTTTAAAATTGTAACAAAAAACTTATTTATGCGCGGCAAGTATCAAAACATCATTTTTTATTTACGTCTGACAAAATGTACAACTTTTGCCTCATAAAAGATAACTTGCACGATAATGATGAGTACAACGCACAGATTCATTTTTCTTATCCACTTTATGGTTCATTTAATAAAATAAATACGCAGTTTCAACTTCCGCATTTTCGCCTTGCATAAATAAAGCCTTTACTTATGAGTTCAAACCTTAAACCATACAAATAATGCAACGCTTTTGAATGAATTTTGTAAGCATCATTTCATACATAAAATCACTTTAATGTGAATCACAGCCAATTGCGCTTAAAGCTAAAAGCAATATTAAATTTCAATCCATCGTTTCAAACTCGTACAGCGAGGCTAGTTTGTCACGATCCGACAGTAAACTGATGGAACGTAAACTGATGATGATGGATTTTGTAGCTTCTATGCGCAAGGATGAAACACTGCGATTTTTTGACAGAAAACATTGCAACAGCTCTCATGCATGGCTGCATCACTGTACGTGCATTTTGGCTGGTATTTTACTGTCATGGGATAGGAACGTTAATAAATTTTACAACCATAAGGTTATTCCACGCCAATGTTCGCATTTGGACTTTTCAACATTATAGATTTCTATCAAGCGTTTGAGACATTAGAATTGAATGCTATCCAATGTAAAAAAAATCCTTCACGTTTAACATTAAGCGTATGTAGCTCAAAATTGCAACTTACTGTTTTCTCGTCTGAAATTTAATTTAACATCAACTGGCATGACAAAGAGTATTTTAAAAGCACTTGCAAGCTTTCCGTACTATGAATCCCGTTGTGCTCTAATGTTTGTGGTATGCTTCTCCAATAATAAAACATAGTTCCGTCCCATAGTTCGAACCATCCCTCGTCATTTCGACAGGAAAAGAGTGCAAAAAATGGTTTCAGATTGAAGCACAATCACTGTACCCGTAACCGCATTTTCATCGTTGCAGTCGCTGCACGGAATATGTAGTAAATTTTTATAGGAATTGGAATTTTATGTACCACGGAAAATCCACACCGCTTTGGTGCAATTGATGCAAAAAGTCAACTCCCCCACCCCCCTCCTTTCCCTCATCCTGAATCGTTAACGATCGCACCAGACGTAACCGATGCGGCGTAAAATCCGGGCATGATTTCGCTAATGGATGACAGAGGATTTCAGGCGATCGATCGGCACTCACATACAAGCGTGCGAAGCGTTGGTGTGCTTAGTTTTTACACTTGCACCAAAGTTATATTGAACCGTTCCAGTTGTATTGCAAGGGAGAAGCACCACACATCGTTATGAGATCGTGGAGTACAAAGCGGATTGTATCGTATTTTCGATTCAAAAACGGGAACAAAGTCCTTTTTGAAAGGTCCTCGGGTTTTCTCAACAATTGGCTGATTGGCCAGTGAGCGTTACGCTAGTGCAGTAAAAATGCCCGGAAGATCCTTGAGCTCCATTGAAATATCATGCAGCAACATTTTTCCGTTCGAGCGGATTTTACTTGAATATCCTTAGTTTTGAGAATCTCACAGATGCACTTGTATGGAATGCACAATGAATGAGCTAATAACATTTTTGAGATCACTTTCCAAAAAGCACGAGCTTAGATGTTATCTAGTGTTTTGAGGTATTCGGGGTGACTTTGGTTATAGAAGAAATGAAATGTATGTAAAGCCACCAACCATAGAAATGGGGATATAAGTGTTAAGTTGAATATATGATAGACAAATCGTTAGTTAGATGAAAGTTACTTTTTTTTAAACACCTATAAAGTCAATCGTTGTACAAATATTTTCGTGGAACATAACAATTGTAACACAATAGGAACTGTTCATTTTAACATAATTTATTTGGAGCATTTCCATCAATATGACCACGCTGTTCTTTATGAAATAGAACATATTCATTTAAAGAATATGAAGTATAAAAATGTTAACGAATTGTCTTGCAAGAAACTTATTGCGACAATTTTTGCTTGTATAAGATAATATAGATTTGTCAATATTTTAAACCAAATGTATTATTTTGCAGTATTGCTTCATTTTCCTTACTTGTGAAATACTCTCTTCGTTCGAGAAAATTAAATTCAATCTAAAGTCAAAAATGCCACATCACGACCCCTAAGTAATTCTTAACGATGTTCTAAAAAGAAAAAAAAAATTACATATAATAACTTATCTTTGAAATATGTTTACCGCTTCGTTTGCATGTTAATTAAGACAAAGCAAGTAAACCAATTGTAACTAAACAAACTGTAATGAAACACTAGAAAAATTAAAATGCATCGAAACCCCCGAAGCTTTGATTTTCTGATGAAAAAAACCAAATCTATTATAAAATTAATAAAAAATGAAACTGTTTTAGACACTAATGCATTACTCTCCGAAACAAGAATGTAAATTAATAACATTGCAAGATCAGGGAACAAATAATGTAATTTAAGAAAAGTTTAATAAGTTTTCTTTGCAAATGAAAAGCAAAAAAAAACTTGATAATACGGCTAAATGCCGGAAACATTAAATATAAATAATAGCAACAAATTTGTCTCGGTTTCTTCAAACAGTTGTGTTCATTAGAATTTGTAATTGAGCTTTTTAGTATAAATAAATTTCGATTTCTAAGACGTTGAAATAATAAATAAAGTAATCTATCAATTGTATTTTTAATATATTTGTTGTAATGGTGAATATTGTACATTCGGATAGGAAATAATTAAACCAATAATAAATATCCCTCATGTTAAATGGAGCGAGATAAGGGTGCTATTTCATATTGAATTAAGCCAACATTTTCCTTCCTTGCGGGTTATCATCTGCAACACTCGAAACTCATCCCGATTCATCTGAAGATTGTAGAATTAGGAAAGCCAACAAAATTCATGAACCGGGAACCATTTACCGAAGGCATGCAGAAACCTTGAGCTCTACGATATCTGAATCAAATAGAAAAAATAGCAAATCCTGAAGCCTGTACAGAACGATGCATTGGCGCTTGCTTCTTGGGAAAGATAAATTATTCATTGGATGGCAAGAATCGAGGCGCATCGGGATGGCGAAAGTAAATAATGACAAATACCAAGCATTGCTCGTTCTTTATTGGCAGTCAAATCAGGCCAAGACCGTCTGCCGTTGCCCATCGTAAAATGTGGAGATTGAAGCTAGGATTGACTGTATATTTTGAACATTCTGATCTGCATCATTTTCGATCTTTGTTGCTACATTGTTGCTATGCGGCATGACAAGTTACTTAAAGAGTGCAGAAAGACAACTCGATTTAACTTTGCACAAAAGTACAGCAAAACATCGCATAACAGACAATTATTTTGCTAAGGCTGGCACTTTTGCGACTCATTCATTCGATTTAAAAGAAAAATGAAAACTAATAAGTAATCTGTGTAGCTGCATGAAAATACAACTGTAGGAAAAGTAATCGGTGCTGGAAACATTGCTGGACATGACATTTTTCAAAACATTCTCTAAAGCGACCACCACCTGTGAAGAGCTGCATTTCATTTCAGTGCCGGAAGCTTTAGAATCATCCGCAGCAATACACACGTTTTCAATAGGAATTGAGGATACCATTTGTCCTTGAGAAACAGGACAACTGACACAACCAGAGGCGAACGAAACGAAACACACCTAAAAAGACAGAAAAGTAACATTTTCCGGACCACAACGAGATAATTATGTTTTGGAAAATGTCGGCAACAGACTTTGGAATCATTCCCAACTTAGGTAGCATCTTCATGGTATATTTTTCCTAGCAGTACAGGGTGAGACTATTAATCTAATCGTTTCCTTCCCACGTACGGTTATGCACAAGCGTTCCGCAATCCTGGGATACATCTGCCGTATTCGAGAGCATGTGTAATCTTCGCAGATGACTTCGCAACCCCACCGAGAACTATAATGAGGTTCCGTGTGATGCCATTGCACCTGATATCTTGGCTCGCCCAGTTGTCGGTGGTTAGCGTAAAATAGGAAAACGTTTCCGGTCTGGGAAACATTTTCCAGCTGAGCAAGATTTGCTTGAAACAAAAAAAAAAAGGTTTGCTCACTTTCATGAGTTGAATGTTTAAAATAAATGCCATTCTAAGGTAAGATGACAAAAAATGGTTCAAGGGAAGCTTTAAGTATTAAATTCAATGCTGTTGCTGAAGTGATGGGCGAGCGAAAACAAAATAGTGAAGAAATATATATTCAAGCTTTACAAAAAAAAACCGATGCTGTGTGAATTCAAGATAACTTTTCCACTAAGCCGATTTCAAAGTCACTTCTTAAAGTATCTTTTACGTAAAATTTCACTCTCTTCCGAACTTACTTAATATCGCACAGAAACAATTCCTTCATGTATCACCTTAGACTGCCTTTTGCTCGTCCTGTGAAAAATCTATCCTATACTCGTCCATATGAGACATGATAAATGAATTTGAAGCTTTGTAAGATAAAAAAAAAAACACATAACTTTTCTGCACGATGCTTTCAAGCAAGAAGCGTAACGGTAAAGATGCAAGCAGTAAAGATTTCTCATCCAGAACAGGAAAATTAATCATCTTTCCTTTTTGCCCCAAACCAACGCATTGTGTCTGTGTGCAGAGTTTATTGTTTTTAGTTGTTTTTTTGTCATTACTCTTGCCTTGGTAAACTGTGATAAGTTGTCATAAAAAGAAAAGAAAATGCTGTACAGTAAGTGAAAATCGGTTTACCAAGCACACCGCACAGAACCAAGTAATTATTCAGTGACGTTATCGTTCAGTGACTGTACGATGTAGTGGCGGCGGCTTACGCGTTACCTTTTGTCCATGGCAAAAATTGTGGCAAAACATATGCCTCATGCAGAAAATAGGACCGTCTCAAGTTTCGATCAACAGCAGAAAAAATAAAACCAACCTGAAGCAGCTTGTTAGTGATGAACGACGGTGGTAGTTGTAATCTTTTTTTTTTAAGAGTTTATTCTTATATGTCAAGGACAGACAAATAGCAGTATGAACAGTTACGAAAGAGTTGCCGAACTGATGACGAAGGAAATCCTTACAATCTGCAACTCAGTGGAATGTGATTTTTTTAAGCAAATATCTTGGTAACGTGTCAAAGTCTACGACGAGCCGTAATTGATAGTTGTAGTCATGAAGTTGACAGATATTTCTTCCAGTTGTTGCAATGTAAAAATATGTATGTATATTATTGTTTTAATGTGCGACCCAATAAGGAGAAAAAAACAAAATATCACAAATAAAATCTTTTTCTGACCCGGCTTTATTTAGTGGTAGATAATAGTATTAAAATAAGCTAAATTTAAGTTTTAAAGTTTATTGAAGAAAATTCCAATTAAATGTGAAATTTAAAAATTAAAATAGAATTAAAAAATGGTTGCAAAAAAATTGTAAAGCAATCAATTGGAAGAATATTTTATTATTTCTAATTTAATCTCGTCTAACAGAGTTTATTTTATTGCTAAATACAAATTAATTTATTGTTTATAATCTTTCAAAATGTATGTAAACCTGTATATTAAACGTTTCATAAAAGACATTGTTTCTTGATTTACATACTTTAATTTAAGCGCCATTCATGATAATCACTAAATGATTATTTTGGATACAACCTTTGCTTAATTGCTTCTTCCATACCCCACAACATATTTAACTAAATTTAAATTACGCAAGTAAAAATTAGTCTGTATTGTATTGCGAAAAAAACACATAACCCATCTTGTCTCAATCAATAACTAAACACGTTGTTGGACAAATGATAACCATCTCTTAAATGATGTACAAGCATCTGTTCCACTATTTAACTACATGAATACACCCTTGTTGTGATTGCAGCTCAACCACACAACAAAAAAACTCCAATGAACGATACATCCCACAAGTTTCCCTTTTTCACCCTCGGCTTCCCTTTCTAACATTCATATCCCTCGGCACTTCTGTTGAATAGGGAAGGCTTTTCTCTCCCATTTAGTCGTTTCCGTTGCGGTTGTTGTGGTCACTGTGGTTGATGACGAAATCACAGCTAACCGAACGAAACAGCTTCGGGCAAAATCTGAGACACTGTTTGCTATTGTTTTAATCCCGTACCCCACCATGTTTTCTTGATGTCCGAAAAATGAAGGTGTTTTTCGGGAACAAAGCTACCTCATCACAGAGCTTGGATGCCAGAGGACGCGGAGGGTCCGTAGGAGAAGAGTGGTCCAGAACAGCAGAGGAAAAACCAAAAATTACCATAACCAACTGGTTTCTGTTTGTTGCCTATAAATAGTCCCTTTTTCATAATTGAGGTTAATTACCATTTCTGCTCTGGTTGAGTTCCCCCTTCATTTCTGGTTTCTGGTTGGGCTATGATGCAAGTTGCCACCTACGGAACCGTGTCCGGGTTGTCCGGGTAGGCCATACACGGTCAGAACGTAATGAATTCAACGATGCTGTCGTGCCCCGTAGCTCAGCAACCAAAGCTACCACCATCGTTGCGGGCCAGCAACAAACGAGCTAGTTTTGCGCAAAGGTTCCACAAGAACTGAATCCTTAAATCCAGTGGTGCCCCTAGTGTCACGAACGTAAGCATTCATTTCTCCATCTCCCCAACACAGTGGGGAAGGTGTCCACGGCAGCTCAACGACCGTAAATATAAGCTCCTTAGAGGCTGGCTTTTTACAGGCCTTCGACGTACCGAGATACGACTGTTTTAGCTGTACCAGGACCAACGCAAGCTTGTCCAAAAAGCTAATTGATGGAAGATTACACAACTGGCATTATAGAAAAATGCGAGGACCAGGTGCGTGGAGACGGGGTTTTGTGGATTTTTTTTTTACGTTCGTTCCAAATGAAGCTCTTAAACGTTCCAAATTTTCTGTTGGTAAAAGCTGTCACACAACAAGCCACAAATCGGTCGTCCGGAGCCGAGCTATAGTAGGGCGCCACGATCATGCTCTGTCAGACGAGGGATGTCAAATAAATGCCAATGTTTAGCACGATTAACCTTCGCACGCATCAGGAGGTAGCACACGCAAACAAACGGTGCACGCAAACAATTTTATGTGTTTTTATGCATATGTATCTGTTTGGATTGAAAAATACGACAGCAATGAAAAGCCAGCACGGACAACTGTTGGGAAGCTTCAGCATAAGAATAATTTAGAAAAAAAAACCACAACCCGTCTGGTGGCAAAGTTTAAATGACGATTGTACTCTTTAATTACGTTTCACTCAGACCTTTTCCAGGTTGTTTAGTAATTATTGACCGGCTATGTTTGTCCCGGTATTGTCTGTGATAGGCATGCAACATGTTCCTCCATAGAAATATTACCTGCAATTATGCAGTAAACATGTTACTTACTTTAAGTATAACTTAAAGTTACCATTTACGATAGAAAAGGACATTTTTATCCCTTTTTCTTTTATTGAACATTAGCACAGAAAGTATTTTTGTACGATATGATTTTACTTGAATTTAGTTTTTTCTAGCAATTAGTCTAAAAACTTGCAGATTGCGACAGTTCTCGCCATTTCACCACAAAGCAAGACAAAAAATAAACATCACTTAACAATTAAACCCTTTACTCTGGGAAACTTGTTTCTCGGTTCAACCCAACCGAATCTGCCCCTCAAATCAGAGCGGTAATTGAATGTGCTCATTTTGCTTTACCTACGAAACCACACACAAACACCCCGAAGGTCCATATGTAGTAACGAGGGAGGAATAGCATTTGTCCAACCTCTACCTTCATAAATATGCAATTTCTGGTGTTGGCTGCCCCATTAACTAGATTACAAAGGTTTTCCCATCTTCAATCCATAGAATCCGCAAATGCCAACAGGGCAAGGTGCTATCTTCACATACACACGGTCGATCGGACTTCCTCCAGCATGGCAACAATCTCAACTGGACCGGAGGAAAAGTAGAAACATACTAAAATCAATTAACACAAAATTTTCTACCGACATACATGCATAAGGAGCGGGTGTAAACTTTTCACTCCCTTTCCTACGGAGGTGGCCTAAGGTTCCATATCCTTTAAGGGAAGTATAGATAATGTCCGAAGGTTTGCAAGAAACTACTACAACGATACTGGTAAGACTTTCCCACACACACATATACACACACTGGCAGATTGGAATTGCTTAAGACGAGGCAAGAGGTAGGAAAGCTGTTGACGCTTCTAAACCTTCCAGTGGCCAGCAACCGACTGATAGAAGCAGCGTAAACATAGTGAATGGCGTGAAAGTGCAAATAATCGAATCGGTAAAGCAGCGTAGTGATCTAGCAAATTCAATTAAAAATCCACTGCTTCGGTTTTACTACGAAGCAGACAAAAGGAGTATCAGTAATCCTTTTCCTTGCATCCTTGACGCTCATAGCATCGAAAACCACATTGTTTGTCAGATTCAATTCATTAGTTGATGTTTTAAAATAATTAAAGTGAATGAGTACAAATCGGCAGCTGACAGCAGTGGTGAAGCGTGATTAGGCAAATGTTGAATGAAAAAGAGCAGATGATTTGGTAAATTCTTTTCTATAGTGAAGATAAATTAAAAAAAAACCTATTTACTACTAAGACTCAAAATAAACGCCTAAATGTTTGCAACTCGAAGTGCAAAGTTACCTTGAAGACTATTATTAAAGGTTATTTAATTTTTACTGTAAAACTACTGTGCTTGAAAGTAAATATTTTGACTTTAAATTCTATTAGAAATAATGAACTATCTTCAGCATTCCTTTAATTTCGTTGCTCACACCCAACGGAGCAGTAAAAAATAGTTCTTTCTACTCCATCTTCGCGTCGCTATGATGGATGCTTCTAGCGTGCCGATCGTTCAACATGCACGAAACATATTTTACGGTATAATTAAGTTAATAGAGTTAATGGAAATGCTTAAAAATTCATCACCCAGTATGGGAAGGCTCGGTGTATAGTGTAAAGAAGGCGATTTGTCATTTTTGAACTAAGTGGCATCGTACAAGCGCTCACAGTTGTCCATGTGAACAGTAGCAAATAAGTGTTTCGTCAGCTATTAGAGCCGAAAGTCACTTTGCTTGTCCCGTTCCGCATACTGTAGCGAAAATGGTTTCATTGAAAGCTGGTAAGTATTTCCAACGTGGGAACATTTCCGGGGATCTATGCCGTCTACGTTTCTTCGCTTTGGTCCTAATTGTTCGCTGAATCACAAACCCTTGTACACACGCACCTGTGACCGATTTCTATGTTACGTTCCCATTCAACGGTTTGAATTTCTTTGTGCAAAACTTTCTGTGCTAAGGACCACAACGAGGAAAGGAGCTCCGAAAATGTGCGCTAATGAAGTTTACGCAATATTTTTCAATTATGAATATTGAAATTTCTAGTTTATTCCACCCGAAGGAGTGCTCGGGGTAGAAGGCAATTTCATTTCTCGCTTCCAAGTATAATCGTGTGTTTCAAAGAGGTTTAACTAGCTGTTCCAATGGCAACATAGAAAAAAGGATGTGTATAAGGAAAAGGTTTTTCTAAAAATTTATCACCTTTTTGTATTATTGTAAAGCATCTAAAAATCATGATTTTAAGACAAAGATGTATAAAAATAAAATAAAATCAAGTAAATCATTACTTTTTCACAATTTACATGGTCTGCTACGCTAAAATTATGCCAAACAAAACTTTTGAAATATAAACCTTCAAAAGTTTACAAAGTATCTATATAGATCAAATAATTTATTATTCTTTGAAGTCTTCAACCAGCTTGCAACGATGGACGTAATTTAATCTATTTGCTGTATTAATAACAACGTACCAGCTTTCATGAGATCGTTTCAACCAATAAACGAGATGTTTATAAAAAAAACGAGAAGAAATGCAAACATAATGACGGACTCATCAGCGTCATTTGAGCTGCATTATGAAAACCCAACGGGGTGTAAAGCGCCATTGAGTTAATTATTATTTTTACTTTTCCCATTGCTTTCGCGTGAAATATATTGCTCGATGACACCTTTAACACTATTTCATCCGCTTCTTTATGAATGCAATCCATTGCACGATGGCTAGGGACGTTGTCTGAATGAAAACTATTTTACCTTCCAATGCTATTAAGCAAAGAGTAATAATCTCTTCAAGCTGATAAATTGATGGGAAGGATTTATTAGCTCGTGCTGATTGCAGCTGCACAAAGTGTATGAATGAAGAATTTCAAGAAGTTCAAAGATTGAAAGATTGAAATCAATTACACCAGTATCTATTCTGCACCTATTCAACGTTAGTGTCGGAAAAAAAGTTCAGATCAGAAGAAAGAAATTCATCTAAATTATAAACGTGCTAAGCGTATTAAGCATTAAGCTATCATTCATCGTTCGAAGTAGTAATAGTGTAGTTCATTTGATGAGTATTTGCAAACGCCAAACATTTTCTTGGTAAAAGTACGTGATGATGACACACGCATACATTTAACAATACTTTTCGCTCAGTATGGGACCTTTAATTTCCCTTCAATGAAGACTGCTCCTGCAATAGCTTCACGTAATGTACGTAATATCGTTAGTATGAGCTTGTTTTCTGAGGACCATGACCCTTCGTTTCATGATTTCAAAGAACGTTGCCAAAATCGTTTAGCTTTAATTTGATTACAAAGTTTGTAACAGTAGAAGCAACGTTAAATGTCCATCGCTAGATGCAGTCATGAGCTAAGTAATTTAAATGGAGCAGCTACTTATCTCAAAATGCCCTCTCCGACGAGTACGCAAGCGTTGATATCAACATCAGAAGCAGCTCTTACCTGGAAAGAAAGAAGAAAAAAATGCGTAAAATGAAAAAAATGAAAGAAACGTTTAGATATTGTTCAAGACATACGATATCGTTTGAAGGCAAACATCTTCAAGCGAGGAGGAAAAATGAAGCGAAATCAGCGAGGAAAGAAATGGGTTATAAAATTTAAATTCACATTGCACCACGTGATCTGCCGTACACCACGAGCTTAATCGCGTGATGGCGATGGTAAGCACCACCATTTACACTCCAAAAATGCGTCAATTACGTGAAGTTTTGCAAACAACGGTATTACAAGGGAAGCGGATACAAATTACCCCGAGGACGGGACGGTTTTAATGGTGTAATTTAGCGAAATCAAATTAGAAACGTTAGTAAATGGATATCTTTTGTCCCGATCGTCATCATTATCGAATGGAGAAAGTACTCAAGATTGTAAGCAGATGAAGGTGGACGATTATTGAATTCGAAAGAAATAATGTTTCAATCGAATTCGTTTCGCACCGGGCAATTCGTGATTGTCAAGATTGAATTTTCGGAACAGTTTAAGCTCGTGTTCAAAAATTTCCATGAATTTAACTTAATCATAATCATTAATGTATTTAACACATAGGGTAATCCATCGAACACAACAGTTATTTATTATTGTATTGTTCTTTGTTCTGCTTAACTTTATTTGTATAAAATATATTGTTACGGTAAGACACAAAAGTAGCTTTTTTATTTTCGTTAATTAATTGGATTAAAACATTTAAGAATACTTCGAAAAAATAAGAATTTCTTGAAGAATAAAATTTTTAAATTTTAATGTATTGATTACAACCATTAAGCACATATCGCGCGATTATGTTTAAAATACATAACCAGGTACATATAAAGTAATTATATCAAGTATATTTTATAGATTCACTAAGACCATTTTTTTGATGACAGAACGAAGGAAATTTTCCCGCAACCTGACTCGCTGGACAAAATAAAGCCCGCAAATTGTGTGAACAACTTCTACACAAATGAGCTCTACCATTTTATTATTACAAAATATCAGCATAAAACATCATACACTGTTATTATGTTGTGTGATGACAATGTTTGTATTAAATTATGGAACCGAATAGTTCGGCATATTATGACAACATTAATTACCACAGAAAAATATACCACTTTAAAGTGATAGAACAAAAAAATTTCTGTTCTAAAAGTTTCGATTTTAAATGAAATAATGTTTTTGCTTGTGTTTGAACATTCGTACGGCACAAAAAAAAGATCAACGTTTAATTAGGAAAGCATATTTTGTAACCAGAGAATGACTCGGAAATACAGACGGATTTTTGGATTTTATAGTAACACGAGATCTTCCTCGTTGATAAAATGAATATTAAGTAAACCTCACGAGTCATTACTTGAACACCACCAGCAACCGTTACGCATCAGGCGACATCTACCAACGAAATAGTTTTGCGGCATCAACCAGAGGAAACACCAAATGTGACCTGGCCCAACGCTCCAAACGACGCGATCGAGCGACAAAATTGAATTCGTAAGTAAATTACGAACTAATAGCATTATAATTAAACTTCACGGTGCTGGAAAAACTTTGCGTCTGGTGCACGACCTGTCATTTGGCTTGTCACTAGCATGGCACTGTCAACTTTAGAATGTAACGCGCACAGTCACACCCGCAGATATCCTCAAGCTGCCGAAGGGTCAAGTTAAAGTTCTCGCCTGGGATAGTGCCGAGAATGTTCCGGCATAAGGTTTCTCGCAACTGATTACAATGCTGCGTTCGGCATTTTGTGGTACTTTCGACAGTGCTACGGAAACTTTCGTGACCTGCCAAAGGCCGCATCGAGTGAAGTGCAGTTTACATTTTCAAACACTTTTAAATATGGATGATTTGGAAAGTTCGCATATAACAGGTTTCGTTGGAAGGGTAAACTATGCTTCAGCTGAGTCGCAATAAATTAAGCTTTGATGAAAATGAACAGTGAGATAATATTAAAAGTGAATTAAAATACATTTATCAAGAGTTTAGCTTATCTTAAAAGCAGATTTACATTGGATACAAACATACTGTGCTTTAATAATGACAAATATTTGTGAACGATACAAAATTCTCAAGACAAATATCGCATATAATTACGTCAATTTTAATCCTCCTCCGAAATGTTGTCTTCCTTGCTGCGGGCTATAGTATAAGGTTTCCAATATTTATCGCTCGTTTGTCGATTTTTATTGCTCGCTATAAATTAGATACGCACTTTAGCGTTACCCCGGGAACGTCGTATTCCAAACAAAGCGTCTAACGCATTGCTGTGACAAGCTTTATTTGTTGTTCTCTAGTACAAATGATAGAATGCATCCGAAGTGCCTAAAAGAAATTTGTAGCACGTCATCAAACACAGACTGACGTCTTGCAATATGTGAAAAATTGTTTGAAAAAAGAAAAAAACTAAATCCTGATTCACTGGAATACATAGCATTTTGTCCCACAGCCAAAGGATGTGTATACCGTAGGAGCAAAAAAAATACATCTTCCAAAATCCACCAAAAAAGACATAAAACATTCTTCCTACGCTAACCTTCACTTTGGCCCTGTCCAAACCCACGTTTATGCGATCCAATATCCTGCCAATCTCTTTCGCCGCCAAAAGTGTCCTTCGATGGCCAAAATGGTCGAAAAAGCGATCAAAAGCATTCAGGAATGGCAGCTTCGTTGTCCGCTGAATATTTTCTTTTATTTATCTCGGTTGTTGTTGTTTTTTTTCTCATCTCTCGGTTGCTTCTGCTGCCAAATAGGATGCGAGTGTGATAAAATATTAAAATTTATGTGTCGTGCCCGTTGGCGTACATTTTTCTTCATCGCGTCGTGCAGGATGCTCGACGACGGAAGACCCGTCTAGAATGACAATTTTCAATCCACGACTAGAGCGAGCGTGTCTGTTTCACGGTACGCATTGGTCCGTTGTACGGTGTGAGAGATTTTTTCGTTTCAATCTCTTTATTTATTTTATGTCGTGTCATCGTATTTTTGACGGTCAACGAAGGTTTTTCATTCATTCTGTTTGAGGTAAATGGTAAATGTGTTTTATAGGTCTGAAAATGTATTCCTACAAGTTGTAGCTTTCCATCTGCCAGGCGAAGAAACGGAACAGTTGCGCGAGAAGCTTTACGATGTAAAACAATTTTTGTTGAATATAAATTAAATAAAGTAAATCAAGGTTAACCTTATTTCGACTCCTAATATGAAAAAGCTACGCTTTCAAATAAATTAATCGGATAAATATATTCTGCTATTATGATCACGCCTCAAATGATCGATACTGAAGTGTTACTTTGTTATCAAATTTAGATAGCATAATTATACTGCTTGTTTCAACTGACAACAGCATCTCACTTCAATTTTTGCTTGTGTATGTATTTTATGGCCCCTTTTAAACTTACTCATTCTCTAGGACCTCAAGTGCCGTCGGTGAATGGTTACATGAAACACTAACTATTCATGACAATTTGGCAACCGAAGCATTGCAAACTAATTAGGATTGCCTACAATGGGTCGTGCGTGTGTGTGATGCGCATGTAAAGGGATGCTGAAGGGAAAACAAACAAGGTGTATACTGCTAAAAAGCACACATCGTCTCATGCAATGTCAAAACATTGACGCTCGTACCGTAAATCACGACTGAAGCCATTATCATTAGCGAGCAGGAATTTGGTAGCTGAAGTTCCCTTTAATGAACAAACAATGTTACCATTTGCTTGCCTTGTGCCACACAAGCACTTCGACCACCAACGCCCGAACCGTGAAACATTCCACACTCGAACAACGCTGCTTAAGATGTTGCTGATTGTTTTCCCGACCTTTGTTTTGGCCCGGCACAATGAGATCCTTTTCACTTTCTCTCTAATATCTTCCACTGTCAGTTCACACAGACAATGATGGAAATTTGTGTGGAAAAATTAATCCAACAACCTTCCGGCATCGGTGGCAGCATGAAGGAAGTCGTATGCCAAAAATTACCTGTGTGCTCAAGCTCCTGCTGTTTAAGAACCGTTGAAGTGTAGGTTGGCAAGATCAGTAAAATCACAACAAACCCCATCAGGAGTGCAAATAAGCACGGCATCATATACAGCCTGTTCCCGGTTGCGGTTAATGGTGGCGATGATGCGGTGGTCATAGAAAATTCAAACGATGAAACGAATGGTAACTTCAACCAGAAACAACCAACTAACAAGATGGGAAGCCCTTTCTGTCTTACCAATTGGGTCGTGTGGGCATCACCATCATCAGAAAGTTACCATTAATTATTCCACGCAGCACATAAACAGCCCACCGTAGTTTGTCTAGACGGCGAATGAGTGACGGCAAGCATCAAAAGGCGTTTGCATGCTTTCGCGAAACGTCATCTCGAAAGCACTACGCATCATCCGAGCTCATCACGTTGATTGCTTCCGTCGGGCGGTTTATCATCCACCCGTCCATTTCCCTTAGCCATGTTTTCCTTTGACTTCCTTTGAATTTTCCATCATTTGCTTCGTTTCTTTTGCTGCCCATATCGCCACTACGGGGAGGCTGTTTTTCATTCGCCTTTAATAGTTAAACGGTTCACGAGAAAGGCGTTTTCCGGAGACGCCACAGACCGAACCTCCGTACCGACACCTTTCCGCTGGCTGCTGTGCTTTCAATTGCCGATGGAGAAGAAAATGGCACACAAACAGTGACTCGTCCCTGCAGACGCTTCCGTCCAATCCGTGCGAAAGCGTTTTTCAAATGCTGCACACACTAATCAGACTGATGAATAGCTAAATGTGCGTCTCTTCGTACTAGAGTGGTGCTCATGCTGTGTTTGGATTTATTGTCGTTTTGTTTTGTTTTTTTTTTGTATGCCTAGGAATTTTCCGCTCGTTCTTGGGATGAGTTCAATGCATTTTCCATGTTTGTGGAAAGTTTCATTCCGCCAGAAGATTTAACTAGAAACATTGATCAAACATTATGCTTTCTGTTTTTCATTCTCATTAGAAGTGGAAGTTCGGCTTAGAGTCTAATTATGATTTTAAAAACAAAATATGTTGCTTTGTCTAAATATGCTTACATGTAATGAAATCAATTCTGCATTTTCTCTAAATCGATAACAATGGTGTTTGTCTACAACGACCGATCGGGAGCGCAATAGTTCACTCAACAGATACTAAAATACAGATACTATCGATACAAATGTTTTTTTTCGATATTTTGTTACTTTCAATACTAAATGAACTAGAACCAAATATTTAGCATTAACAACGTGTTTAAGATTATTAGAAGGGCGTTAGGCTTTGTTAGACGGTCAGACGGAGTATGATAATTATAATAAAAAAAGACACAATTAAATAACCGTATTTTAGTATGTATAAGGATCCTCTTTTAATTAATAAATGACGAAAGTAAGATTACGGGTTTCGAAATACAAGTGTAGTACAAGTGTAGACAACTACATTATTGGTAATGTGTTAGTTTATTACCATTAGCGGGGGCGAACCTCCGTACGCAGCGCGAACTATCTATCCGGCTACAGGTAAATAAAGTCAAGGAATACCGGAAATGACAGGCTCAAGACCTCGCCAGAGGCTGCAGTTGCGCATAAGAAGAAGGATAAGAATCACTAGTGAGGACGAAATGGAACAATATTATGAATTAAGAAATTAATTATCTACTGAAACAACTGCTCACACAATATTAAAGAAATCCTATATATGCTCTGCATATGTAAATTACTTTCATTTGATTTGATTTGAAAGTACGAGTACTTTCCTTTTCTTGAGTGTTATATTTTACGACTTATATTTTGCTTTAAAATGTGAACAACATTCGAGAGACGACGAATCGCACATAACACCGCTACTCACGACCTGAACATATTTAAGTGCAGCTTGTCGTAATAAATTTTGGGGTCAGGACAAGCACCAGAAAATGCAATCATTCAAACAAAAAACTACAAAATATCAAATAAAAATAATATCAATAAAACATCGAAGGGAAATATCAACAAAATATTTAAAAACAATCAAACATGCACCAAAATAATTAACAATTAATAAAATATACGTTTGTAGGTGATTTTTGAAGGTGCGGCCTTGCAAACTGGAAGGTCAAAATAACAAAAAAATGAAATAACTCGAGCTACACGCATGATATAATTCTACAAAAATGTGATAAATTCTTCTTTTTAAATAACAAACAAAATTCCCGTACTGACCAATAACGTATCTTTTGAAGAAATATAAAAAAAAACTAAGAAATTTGGGATACGCCCCTAGAAACTGGTAGCACTGTATTACAAGCTGATTGAAGTATATAAATTTAATGTTTATATAAAGGTTATATTGAGATCTATTGAAAATTGATGAACGGCATTTCTCGGCAAAAAAAGATGGAAAAACTATTTTAAGATATAATGTTTTCGTTTCGATATTGGTTTAATTATTTTATTTTGCTTCTAGTTCTGGTTTGGTATAAACATTTCATTTGAAATTGGTTGAAACATTTTCCTAAATCAAAATAGGTTTATTATAAATTTAACAACCCCAAATAATGTTCGGTACATAAATTAAAAAAACCATTAAGAAATGTCAAATTCCACAAAAACAAAACGAAAGTAAACCATTATTTGACTCTCAGAAATATTTGAAATGCAGAATAAAGCAGTAGACGATTAGAGCACTAAATATGAAAAGAGTGTCCTTACAACAGAACTCAGCATGCCTTACATAAAATTATCATTTAGGTGACTCTTCATGCCCCTCCACGGCAGAACCTAAATTCGTGCTTCTTGTGTGTGGCTGTGTCAATTCAAAAAGCCACACCCCTCATTTAACTCATTTAAACAAGCAATTGCAGCTGCAATGCGCAGCGCCATTGCTTCGGCACAAACTTTCCACCGAAATGCTTCATTTGCATTTCAGTAAGGAAAGGCAAGTAATTAAAGTGCACTCTGGCCCCCGAGCGGTTTTTTGCTGCTCCATTCAATTCCACCCTGAAGCGTTGTTAATAGTTTCCAGTTCTATATTTGCATACACCCGTAGTGTTCTCCATGCGGGACAAGAACTTGTCCCATTTCATTACTCAGCGTGGCTCACGTGGACTCATGTACTTCTTGGCGAAGTGGGGGAAAAAACGCATTCCTTAAATTCTTTGAATGGTCGTTCGCTACCAGGTCGATATAATTGTTTGTCTGGCTGTGTACTGCTGGGACAGTCCCGGGACATTAGCTGCCATAAGAAGTTGACGTCAAAGTGGAAAAAAAAACCTTTTCCTCTCGGTTGAGTGGCTTTGGCAGTGTTTGGTGTTTGAAGTGTGACTTTTCGATGGTTATAAATTTCCTCCAGAATGGGTCGGATTCCAAAGCGACACCGTTCGATGCGGCTACAGAACGATCTGATGGCGTTTGCTATTTGATTAGATGACAGGGTGAAACCTAGCATCTAAACTGAGGCGAAAGAAAAACCAGACAAATGTCATACGGGACGAAAAAAGGAAAACTTTGCCCTTTAATACTGAAGCTGCCAGTTACCAGGCACAACGAAGTTGCCACACTTTGTGTGTCTTGTCGTTCTCGAAACAATACAAAAAAATGATGTAAACCAAGTGTCGTAGACCACGTCCGGTCCATTTGTTCCGTTTCCGCCCCCTTTAGAAGTACGGGGCAAGGGAAGTTCCAACGGTAGATGTGGTTAGCTGGTGATTCTTTGTGGCAAGTTCTTGTGCAAATGCTTCAACCGGCCAAGAACAGTCGACCGAGAGGCAAGATAACGATTTATTGCCATTAATCAAATAAACAAAGCTATAAATCTCGGGGAAAAAAGTGGGAACACTGTTGGCAAAACCTAGCGTTTCCTTTCGGGAAGTTTGGCGTGTTTCGATTCAGTGCGTGAACTACCGTGTTACTGCAGGCGTGTTTCTGGAGACGGGGTTGATGCCAGTTAGCGGGAGGCAACCGCAGTTAAGAAACCTCTAAGAAGTTTGAGCAAAAACAAAAACTGTATTTTTGTACTACTCAAAAAGTGGCCCATTTCATTATGTTATGATACAAAAAGAATCTCTGAACTGAACAATAATAGAATTCAGTACATGATACCGTGTATCTCCTTTTGCGCCTAAAGTTATGCTAGCTGTTTGTTGTTTTACGTAGCGTTCGCTTGCAAACTGAAGTGTTTTAATCGAATTGCCAATCATTTGGAGATTCCTAATTAAAGCTATTTATAGTGCAGTTTGCACTACATTCACAGCCAACGAGCAAAGAATGTAATGAGAAGAAAGAACAGACTAAGTTAACCTCATTGCTTTTAATTAATTTATACACGTAATCGATAATCTTCATCACCACATCGGAACGATCGCCCAACCATTCGTTTTTTTGTCCAACAAACCTTCCCCTAATTTATCTTTCACCAATCAACATACCGTTCCAGTGTGTTCTAAGGCAGAAGCCGTAAAAAGAGCCACTCAATCAGCTGCAATCGCATTTACGTTCACACCGACCGAGAAGCTTTTGGCCTTCCCAGAACTGGCGAGGCTAATCCCCAACAATCTGCTAATGCACGTAATTATGTCTTCGGAGGATTTTCTGACCTCGTCTAATTTTTTTTTTCGTTTCCTTCTAACCTTGGCCGTGCCCGGCATCAGTTTTGCGGGAGAAGATCTGCTACGACAATCCTGGCAATAGTTAACGAGCCATAACGCACACCATCCATTCTCAATCACATGACCCAAGCGCATCGGTAACCGCAATCCACCTATTTTTCGGGAGCTACTGTTGCCGGTTTCATGACCCAGTTTCGTGTCCGATTTATCTCGGTCAATCGTACTCAGATAGCGCCGTTTATTTTTATGGTCTTCTAAGCAGTATACGGTAAAGACAGATATGTATTAATGGAACCGAATGTTCTAGCAAAACTAACTACAATGGAATTTATATGTGTTGTAACAATATTGCAATGTAGATTTTTGTATTCTCTTGTATATACAGAAATTAATTAATAAATAAAACAACTATAAGTTTAACTATAAACAAAGCACATAAGATGAATCGATTCATTTCAAGTACCACATCAACAACAACAACAACAACAACAACACTGGATCGGCTTTGGAAAATCATATTGAATAAATCAATCTTCTTGAATCAGCTCTACATCATCCTCTGATCATCTTTCCGACAACCCATTAGATATCAATCTAAATGAAGTTAAGCTCAACGGGATGACGAGATCGAACCCATGCACGAGCAATTTTGAAGAAGGACATAAGTCTTCATTTTATTGCCCCGTAGAATGGGGGTCATCTCGGCCATCGTGCGGTTATTGTTTGCTGCTTACAAACTAATCTCGTCCCTGCTTTGCTTAACGTTACGATGTGGGTGCTATTTTTCCGGTGGGGAAATAATAACACCCCAACCCTTCCCCACCCATGTACCACAACCGAATGCTTTGGGGCACCACAGAAGCTGCCACAAATGGTTAAGCTATTTGCGCTCGTAAATGCGTTGGGAAATTTGCTATCCAGCCAAGGTTAGGATCGAAGTCAACACGGAATTCTGTATCTTCAGCACTGTTCGCATCGAACGCCACTTGGAAAAGGTTCAATGAAAAAAAAGGGTTAAAGATACCCCGGGTGATGGATATCGAAGGACAGCACGAATATTTTAGGCTTTTTTTTCGCTTCCACAGAATAAGTTTATCACCAATGAAGAGATTTTGTTTAAGGAATAGATAGAAAGAGAGAGTTAAAGTTGAAGAGAAAGAGTAAAGGGAAAAAGTAAATAGGAAAGGTTTTTCTTAATAAGACTAAGGAAAAGTATCGTAAGTTTGCTTTTTGTCCATAGACATGCCTTTTTGTTTATATCTTTGCGGAAGAGCATGCGAGAAAGAATGAAGCATTTCAACGAAATTAGGATGTAGAACATTATCTTGATGGATCTGTGCGTGATATGGAGATGACTGTAAACAAAAAGAAAGTTACATTACATTCGTTTAACTAAGAAGAAATTGTGAAAGGAAAAGAAAAAATAGATTATGAGAGACATATTACATACACATGATGACATGAGACAGCAGCAAGCAAACGAAATAAAAAATAAAGAGCAGTAGAAGGAAAATATAAAAAAAAGATCAATAAAAGAAAAACCCGTAGAAAATTAGATTTGAAAGGATAATGTGTAGAAAATACGTGCATTCAATTATGGTAAATTGTAAGAAGATAAACAAAACGGAACATTGAATAATGTCTCCGTCCTTTTTAGTTCTATCCACATACGAGCGTATATTAAAGCTAGAACAAATTGTCCTAACCAACTCTTTTCCATGGTAAACAACACACATATAAAGCTTCTTCCTTTTCAAGACAACTACCACAACTGTTAGCCATTTATCCATTATTTCACCCATTCGGTTCGACCCCAAAACCAAAACCGGTGGCGTTAATAGAAAAACTTTTCCTGTCGCCCTTTGTCTGTGGGATCTGTGGTAATTTAGTTTTGCTTTTACTTATCTTTTTTTTCTTGTTATGCTTTCTATTACTTCCGTTCTACTTCTTTTTTTTTGGTCAGCTTTTTGACTGTCCGAAAGCATTCGCGTAATGAACCAATCAACGGTTTGTTAGCAACTGTTAGGACGTTTATCGATCAATCAGTAACATAAAACGAAAAGCTAGCCTGGCACGGGTGAAAACTGCTCTATATGTACCATGCAGGAAGTGGAAAAAGAACGTGAAAAACTAAACTCGAAACCCAACTAAGTGATAGTAGCATCGTTTTTTGTGCTAGCCTTAATTGTTTTATGATTGTTTCACGAAAGGCACACGCCTTTTTAATACGTTTATGTAACTTTCTAGCTACTAATTTGTTTACTAATAATTCAAAGATAAAGACAGATATGTCGTAAAGTAAACGTATAATTCGCGTACATGTTATTATAATAAATTACATTATTCTAGCTTTCTACGGATAATAAATTTAAACTTCATTAGAATTGCTTGTCTCTTCAAATTTTGCAAGAAATTAATGAACCATAAGGCCAAGAAGAATTCATATATTGCAACCATCCCTTTGTGATTTCAAACGAAAACGGACGTATGTTTGAAGAAATTGAAATCAAAACTCCCGAGCTGTGAGGAAATATCTTCACGGATGATGAGCTTCGGTTGAACATCTTCGGGATCGATATCACCATTTCCACGAGTTTCTCTTTCCGCACTGGGAGATGGTATGTTTACCTTCAACCGTTCGAGTGCATCCAACTGAGGACAGATTCTATCGACGGTTCAATTTGTCCTGACATTTCCACGGATGGTGATGACTATTGACGACATTGATTCTTGGAGAATGTTCAATCATATGCCCGATACGAAAGTGTGTGGCTGTTTGTGTTGCCACGTGTGAAGAGCAAGGTCAATCCCGGAATTGGTTCCATCTCAACAGGCTTGTTATCATCGAGAAATACAAAATAAATATTGTATATACATTTTCAATCAAACCTGTACAACTTATGCGTGGAAAGGTTTTCAGATGAGGAGCAGATTCCGTGCTCCCTTTTTTCGCGCCTCCTATCAATGTGAAAGTTGATTGACACTCGCGATTTCCGCGTTTCCACGATCCATGAACGATTTGACACTTGTTCCTCGTTTAGTTTTGGTGGTGGCAAATAAAACGAAAAAAAAACAAACCACAAAGCTAAATTTTATAGCTACAACCAACCGTACCGAGCTGACGTCGACTGACAGAGAATTAGTCTTGTAATACATTCAACCATTGCACGTATCTATTTCCGAATCCACGCAGCACCAAATGACGCCATGAGATGCTTGTCACCTTGCTCCCTTCCTCACCATTCAACCAATGATAACATGCGAAAAACCATACTCACTGAACGGTGCTGTCAAAAACACACTTTCTCACACATATCCGGTTCCGGCCGGAGTTTGGCTAAGGCAGGTTGATATGTTTAAGGTTAGGTCGTGACACACGACTCACTGCAGCTACCCAATCTCTGTGTGTGTGTGTGTGAGGGTGTTAGGTGGTGAAAAGTTTGACAGTGTTTTTCCAACCGAAAGCATCAGTAACCAGTTTGGTAAAGTCGATTGTGGTGGCCTTTGAACGTGTCCAAACTATGGTTGCTTCCACATTGGACGTACTGTGACGTGATTAGTAAAGTTAGCTAGCGTGAAAGCTTTTCGCAACAAAGCTCCAAAAGTGTGCTTATGCGATAATCGTTGTTTATTGTTGTGAGAGTTTAATTATTTGTTTGCAAATGTCCAAGCACGATATATGGCTGAGGATACTTTCGATACTGTGGATTAGAATCACCGTCCTGGGCATATCGTCAAGTGGCGGCCAAGTGGTGCAAGAAGGTGTTAAAATTAAATTCATATCAAATTGTGAATGCAATAAAAATATTGTTTTTTATCTTAAATATAGCTGATAATTTAATAATTTATGAAGCAAAATATATCAATATACGATTCAATGGGCAATTTATTATGTCGTGAGCTTCTTTTTACTTCACAAAACTATGTCAATTTATGCCGCTCCCCTTGTACTCTTCATCGTGTTTGTCGTTAAAATCACCTGTTTGAATCCATCACCAATTTAGCACAATGACCGAAGCACACACCCGAACTGTAGGGTCTTAAATTTCTTTAATCTCTCAATACCTCTGCTGCGGGGTATCCATACGGAGGCGCTCACTCAACGCTATAAAAAATGCATGGTAGGCTGACGAAGGAATTCATAATTCACAACGGTCAGTTTAACCTTGACCGAAACCGATGAAGGCACCTCGTTCTTTGCTGCCATCCCTTGTAAGATGACATTACGTATTGTTATGTGATTCGACCCTTTCCTGCATGTCGCGAATGATGATGATATTAATTCTCGGTCCATACATGCGTGAGCCGTGCTCGCCGAAGTGCCATTCACGCCTTCTTCCCGTTTTCTGAAAGTCTCTGCTTCGTAAACGCGCTCAGACATGGAGTGTAAAGTGCTTGCGCACCAGTGCATACGGATGAGTAACAAACATGGTGTAATAATATGTTAAAATCGGTGAAAAAAAATTATGTCCAAAGAGTTAAAAGAGAAGATGAGTTATCGATTTGTGATTTTTAATGAATTTATGTTTAAAATGCACATTGCTAAAACATCTTATTTTTACATTTATTAAACACTATTCTAATAAGATGGTTGCCCATTCTTGAGCTGATGAAACATCAAAATTCAATGTCAATAATCAATATCAATCAAATCAATACAAAAATCAAATTGACTGAAAAAGACGTACTCTTAAAAAGCCATAAAACATTATAAACATTTATCAACCAACTTTTGCTTTAAATTTAACACAAAAAGTGCAAACTCATCAAAACAAAAATTTGCCATACATTTTTATGAAGCTAATGGTAAATGTGGAATTAATTAATTTTGATTAAATTAATTAAAATCCTGAATTTTTCATCCATTGTTATCATTAGCAAAACAAGATTTTGCACATGGATGTTTTTTCCTTTTTTTTCCTTCTTTTTTATATTATCTTTGTTGAGTCAGGCATTATCCACTATGAAACTAAGAAGCTCCCAACTTCTCTCCCATAGTCAGGGGTACATCCACTCCTAGATGTTATACACAGAAAGCAAAATATAACCATATGTACTACAACACAGTTGGGTATTCTATACTCTGCGTAGGTACATAACAAATAGCGAACATATGAATTTTACATCCAGAGAATTCGATGAACAGGATAATTTTAGCGATACGTAATATTTATATCAAGTATTGAAAAATTCATGACAAGCCGTACAAAACCAACTTTCCACTGTCATATTGATTTCGGAAGCTTATTCATTGTTCTCCTTTCTAGGAATGAAAATATGTATGAATATATCCGCCGCCTACGTTAAACCGAATTGTACAATTTACAGTTTTTTAAGAAAAAGCTATATAAAAGCTTTCAAAATGTCTGATACATCGATATAATCAACTATTTTTAGGAATCCTTTCGCACAATGCAAAACATAAAAAATTGCGTTCCTAACAAGAAACCAGCATCCATACAAGGCTCAAGAGGGCGAAAAACAGCTTCAACGCTATTATCATCCATTCCACCACACTCATCACCACCGAAGAGCTATTTGCGATGGTTAACGATATTTTAAAGCCATTCCCTGCACAGGAAGCAAGAACGAAGGCGAAAGCAAATAAAGCAGTATAACCATCTTATGTGAAGTGACATTTCGCTTCCTTGTCTCAACAACCGATCTACCCCGCAAGGAAAGCAAGCCAATTTAAGCAGACATTTTGCACTCCGATCACGTAAGTGCAGTCAACATTTTTATAATTTTCAATGACAACAACACTAACACACCGTTGCCGGTTGACGGTTGCGACGAGAGCGAAAGGTTGGATTTTTCCCCAAGCAAAAGCTTTCTCTTGGCTAACCTACTGCCGGGAAGGTCGTTTCCGGCCGTGTGCCGGTAATGGTGGTGGTATCCTTAAAATAAATGAGCCCCCAAAGAGCTTCCTCGTATCCGGTACTGGAGCCATTGCCTCGCCTCAAAAGGGCGACAACAAACCGGAGTCCGGATTTCTGCCAACTCGGCAACGGTATATTGGAAAATCGGAATGCGTGTTGCTCGTATGAGTGTGTGAATTTATGTTTAGGTGACCGTACGACAATCATGATAATAGTTATAGAATAACAACACTTAAACTTAATCGCTCGAATCCTCTCATTTTGCGAGCAAACGCCTCCTCAAACATTCGTCTTCCTTCACCAAAAAGCAGTGCTACCGTACGAAATGGCCCAAACACTTAACCTAATGGGGTGCGCCTTTTGCTCCCGTTAAAGCTAAAACGGCCAATCAAATTTCTAATTGAGGGTTATAACCGTTGCTGAGCACAAAAACACAAACGAACACTCAAATGCGCCAGGAGCGCAGCAACCGTCCCCGGCCAAGCATTGCGATTCCCCGGAAACGATGGCAACACTGTCACACTGTTCCATTCTCCTTCCGGTTGCTTATCGATAAGGGCACATTATTTCGTCCATGACAATGTACGTACGACGTGCTTGCTTCTGTGTCCTAGCCATGACAGAGACATGTCAGCGAGTCGATTTCCGGGACACCTCCGCCCGGCGGGTAGAAACACTTCACTTTTGGCTAATAAATTTGAATGTAAATAGTACGTACGACGGGCACTTTTATGGCGCAGTTTCACGCAGGCGAAATCTTTACGATCGTACGGTTCAAGTGCTTTCGACTGCAGATTTTCCGCTTTCTTGCCGGCAAATAAAGGAATTGTTTGCTTCGGCACGGTTGTGAAAATGTATGTATAAATTTCATTTACACACAAAAAATATTTCTTTTGTTAAGAACGGGAATAGCTTTACGTGTTGTTTCATATATCGAAGAAAACAGATAAGCTACGCCAAATTATTGTTACTCCGCCTGCGGTACCACATCCACAAGTCCACAAGTGTGTAAGAAATAAAAATGTAAAGCAATAAAACGAAGCACCCGGACCCGGCCACCTATAGGTGGAAAAGCTTTTCCTTGTAAAATAGACTGCGCTAGGGTCATGTTCCATTTTATGATGCGTGAGTGCATTTTAAGCGTACATTTCACCGATCAATTGCTGTGAACAATCAATCTACAGTTTACTCATATGATTCATTTAATATTTTATCCTGCCTTTGTCTTTTCTGTTTTTTTTTTGTTTTTGCTATAAACGGACGCCCTTTGCTTTATGCTTTCGGACTATCAATATCCTACATTGGTATGGTGCAATGGAATCGCACTTACGTTTCTTTGTTTCCGCAACATAAAAAAAGACAATGGCAACCGGAAAACCGGAAAAAATAAGAAAAGTACATTGCATGATAAATGATTGTTCATTTCATGGTTCATTTGAACAAATTTGTTTTATGCCAGTGACGAGTGTTCCTGTCCCATACGTTGCGTTCATACTTCAAGGTACGGACGGTATCGATTCTGATCGCATGCGTATCTTACAGACACACTTGGAAAGACAATCGAAGTTTTCCTCGTAAAAGCGTCTAGTGCGAGGCCTGTGTATACTATGAACAAACAGGATGTTTCGATCGGGAAACGAATTTACATGACAAGCGTCTGTCGTCTGTCGAACATTGAACTGATTGAATAATATATTAGACATGCATATGCCATTCCAGTCGGTAGTCTGTTTGAAATCGAGGAACAAAATTGCCAAATGATTGATTCGATGGGCAGGTTCGGAGTGTATTCGAGTGTAGACATGCATTCCGCTTGAGATCGATTTCTCTAGAATCAGGTCAATGCATTGAACATATGGTGGTGTTGGAGACCCTTTTTTGTAATATTCGAATGGAATGGATTATTTTAAAGAAAAATACTTAAATAGGCAAAATTAATAACAATTCTTAATATGAAATTTTGAGTGATTCTTATTGACACTAAAACCTACGATCGATTAAATCAAGCATAGTTCATCCATGCAATGAGATATTCGGACTCTAGAAATAACGGTTATTTGAAATGTGAAATCTAACTCATGTGAATAACTTATTGGTCGTAATTAATATCATGCTATGTTAACGTAATAATAGCAATATTTTGGTTTACGCTTTATATCATAAACTAGCTTACCCGGCAAACCTAGCTTTGCCCTTAATCATGCCTTTTGTATTTAATGCAAACATTTTGAGTGTTCAATCTTGATTCGTGTGGTATTATTAGAGCGGCGATTAGAGAATATCGTAGATTAACTGAAATTTCTTAAATTATTGTCATTTTTAATCCCAATGATATTCTCAATCAAAGCATTTTTTCTTATTTTTTGTGGCTCTTCTTCTTCTTTTCTGTCACTTCAGGAGGGAATTTTTTGCTTTCCTTGACGATTGGGATTTAATATCAGGTCCTTCCGTGTAAGGCGCCGATTCCACATGTACCACCGACCCGCAAATCACTAAATAGCATTTTTTAATTATTAACACACTTGCTTTTTACTTATTTATCACTCACTTTACGCTTTAATGAAAAAGTTGCACAAATAAATAGTCGTACACACGACACTACCTATTTTGATTCATGTTGAAAAAATGAAAAAATATCTATGCCTACTTGATCACTCCCGTAAGAAAAACAGAAAAGAACTCATAATATTGGCCAGAGGCCACCTAGCGAAACGAAAAATAGCGGTAAACCTATTCTCATACCTAACGAACGTTTAGCGAAAATTTCATAAAAATCGGTTCAGCCGTTTAAGAGGAGTTTGCACACTAACACCGCGACACGAGAATTTTATATATATAGATTAAGGCAACTTATGTAGCCGAATAGGTCAGAAAAGATTATTCAATACAAAGACAAATTAATACTGTTAAACCAGGTTTCGTACCTATTTAGTAGACATTCTATTTATCAATACGGCCAGGCCGTTCTACACGAATAAAAACAATTGACATTCTATTTCTTCATTATTCAGATTGCAAATGATAAAGAAAATCATAAAGTAATAGTACTAATTTAAACTGTTTGCTGTGCTGCTTTAGTTTTTGGAAAATAAAAAAAAAATCACAACATGGTACAAATATGTAGAATCTTCTATACGTCAATTGTGTTTGTTGAATAATTGTCTGCTTAGAATTACGAAAAAGAACGAAAATTGAGTTTTTTGTCGATATCCTCACTGTTCAATATGTTTGCTAATTTATGTGAATAGCTGAATGAGTTCTACTAGTAATTGCGATGTTTCTTGAGATCAACAAGAATATGGAGTAATTCAAAATTCGTTGCGAACGACTGTTGCGGTCGGTTACCTTGGGCTTGTGCCATATTACTACTTTTAAAATATGTTATAAGAACAAAATAAGGTTAAACCTTATTTATAATTTATATGCGAATTATATACGGTAATTTATATACGAATACATTAAGTATACGCAACTTAATGCAATTCAACTGTTTTCCAATTACAATTTTTAAATTTTCTAAGTCGCATTTGCAATCAAATTTAAATTTTAAATCTCTCCTCTAGAGCGTTATATATTTTTTCTGTATAAATGTTAATTTTAGTGGTTTTTAAGCTTATACAAGTTTTGCTTAGTTTATAAAATTATCACTAATAGTTTACAGTATTACTTGGTGAGCATTTTGAAATATATAAAACAATGTATTCCGAATTTTTAACATACAATTTAAAAACTTTATTGAAAATATACTTAACTTCCACACATAATTTAAGCTCACTCATTTGGCTCTTTAAAGTACATCCCATTTTTGGCTCATTTAAGTTTGCCAACCATTGGTGTTACTGGATAAATAAACTATCATTTGATTTGGGTGATTCTATACTAACAATTTAATATCATCTAAAACATATTCAATTACTAGATTTATTTGGAGTTATCGGTAGTGACCATTCCCTATGTTTATTTTTTAATCTATACACAAACAAGACATGAAACAGAAAAACGAGAGTTTAACCTTGACTTATTTTCCTTTCATTACAGTACAGCAAATGTTTCTAACTACAAATATCAAAACAAGCTATGCAAAAACCACTCGATGTTGCTGATTACTACTGACACAATGAACATACTCTGTGTTAACAATAACTCATAAAAATACATCCACGTCCCAGAACGGACGGCGAGATCAAGTCCGGTGCCATTTGTTTGACCACTCGTTGATCGCCATCCACCTTCGCACGGAGAACCATACACGAGCTTTGTAACTTCAACCTGCAATCGCAAAGCAAAACCATGTAGTGCAGCATTAAAATTCTACTCGTTCGTTTCATTTGCAGCCCCGATGTTACGTACGGGCGGCGTTATCTCGCTTAATTATCAAAGAGACACGTAGCGTGGTAGCTTGTGCTCGATCGTACGTAACCTTCAACCGCTGACGCTGGCGACATCCCTTAAGGTCCAGCACAAACATCGCAAGACGTCCCTGCACATGTCCATAGGTTCAAAGCACACACATACGGAAAAAGGGGTTGCATTTGCGTAATCGCGTCTGTACGAGGTACTGTATGCGTCGTCTTTCGAACAATGGTTGTGCCAATGGTGACAAAAGTACGACAAAAAAAAATAACCTCCTCAATCCCGGATTTGAAGACAAGATGAAGCAAAAAACAGAAACAAATGAAACCAAAGACAACAGACACTTTGTTGCCTTCTTTGGTGAAACGTTTGTTCAACATTTGCGGGGTCAGATTGAAATTACTAACATGGTTCCTATCTACCCTTAAAGACGGACAGCACTCTCGCTCTCTTCTGATGCGCTGTTTTATTTTTTTGTTCATCCACCGTTTATGATCCGGTAATACAAATTGGGAGAAAATTCATCACATCACACGAAGGGTTATCTTTGACCTGTAAAACTTTCTCCATGCGTTTGGGAACGGGTAATAAATGAGTAAAGTAATTCCAACAGGGCAGCCATGTGATGTATGGATGTAACACAGATCAACAAAAGTAATTGGACACCCTGTTTTTTTTCTTCTTCTTATGCCCAGTGGCATTGTTGGGTGATAAGTTTCACTTTCATCAAAAGTGAAGTTTTTATTTTTTTTAGTTTTGTGTCAGTCTCATATTTATAGAAGGTATAATAAATAAAAAAAAATGTCGATGCCACGTGGGTTTTACGATTTCATCACAACCATAACAATTATACAAATCATTTATCATATTTCAGGGACAGAATCCTCTTTAAAAAATCATTTATGAAAAAATCATGTCCCACATTATCAACCGGAAAACATTCCATTCATACCATAACGGTTCAGCAGAAAGAAAAAAAAAGTAAGTTAAATCAAAGCAAAAACTATCCGATAATGATTTAACCAAAAGCCATCAACATCCGGGGATGCATCTGCAGTTTGTTTTTTTTTTCATAATCTTTGCCACACCATTCGACATAGCGCCCCAAAAGAAAACAGCTGCTAACATGGCCGAAAAGACATGACACGTCATCAAAAACGCGTCAACATAACTCAAGCCTAATTAATTACGATACAATTGATGCTTGTTTTGTTACTCTTTTTCCTCTCTACTCCGTCGCAAAAGCAGCTTCCATCGGTGGCCTTTGACATCGGGTGTGACATGGATAGAGTGCAACATGGTGAAAAAAAGCTTTAACAAGATGATGAAAAATGTTGCTGAAAGCTTAGCGAATAGAATTGTGCCGATAATACAAAAAAAAGGTCAAACGAACAAACAGCCAAACACACATCAGGAGTCTTTCTTTCCTCACTGCTTTTATCGTTCGCTCTCTCGACTCATCTTTGTCAATAGCAAAGGGTTTTTGTAATGATCACTCCGTACAATATTAATCCGAGGAGAAAAGATTGCTAGCATAATGAATACCATTTCGGAGAACAGAATTTTAGCTTTGCTGTTCATTGTCCGCGGTAGACCAAGACAAGATCCAGCAGTTGGAGATTTCGCCTGTTCTTTTGACACCTTCAACGACGGCAAAGTGCATGTTATGTGTCCGATTGTTCCTCCACCGTGATTGGACAAAGTGCAACTTGTTGGCAGGTTCTCGAGGGTTGCTTTTTACCACAATTGCAGACTGTATAAGCTAGCGTCATCGGTCAGGACAGATTTGGGTTCTGACGCTGCAGTTATGTCTTTCGTTTGCAACATCATGTAAACAATTCAGTAAACCAGAACACAGAGAAAAGAAAAACAAAAAAACGCGAATGGATTGCATATTTTTACACAATGGTTCACCGTGTGCCTTACAGTGGGATGGGCATTGTTCGATCAGGGTGTTACAGCAAAAAATGTATAATCCACAAAACGATTAAACGGTATTAATGATGCTTCACACAAAAACGGTGTGCGAAATGTTCTTTTTTTTGTCCTTAAGATAGTATTATTCGGCAATACGGTTAACGAATCGATTTTATTAAGCGAATTTATTCAGAAAAAATCCTTTCAGATAATGTAAAACTTATACTAATCTTTACAGAAAAAAAGAATGGCGGAACGATTAAATGTTTCATAAAGTTTTTGTTGAAATACTGCAACCAATTATTGTGTTGTTAAATTACGCTCTCTCTCTCGTTCTATCTCTCTCCCTCTCTCTCTCTCTCTCTCTCTCTCTCTCTCTATCTCTCTCTCTCTCTCTTGTTACTAAACCTTCTTATATCGGCTTTGAAAAAGAATTCTCTGTTAACAAATAGACACTATAAATCACTGGAAAAATTGCATTACCTTCATGTAAAAATATTTGAAATATCAAGAAAACCCTGAAAATTCACCTAAATTACCTTTCTCTTAGCTATGTGTGGCAATACTCATTGAAAACAGTGCCTAATTGAAGGATGGTGTGAAAAAATCTATCTTCGATAATGGTTCCAGCAATTAATCGAAAAATTGTATGGCGCAACATATATAATAACTAATTTAATTCAACTTAAAGATTAAACGCTAAAAATGTTAATCTTAAAAAATGTCAACCCAAAGTTAAATTATTACATTTTAACCAACGAAAGGTAAAAACCAAATTAAAAGAATTTCAATGGGGAACTTCCAGTGTGAACAATGTGGACAACAAGAGACGATTGGGCATAAATTAACTAAACTGCAAACCATTGATAAGAACTTGGATCAATCTGAAAGCCATAATACAAGAAAAAGGCCTAAGAATCTTTACTTTTCAAGAACTCAGCAAACCAATATTAAAACAAAGAACGAAAGAGGAAAAAATAAAAATCATGAAGATGTCTATGAAGTACATAGAATCAAAACTGAATCACGAAGAAATTAATCCAACAGAAACTACTACTCCATTAACTGAAATACAACTCATGTTCTCATTGTTAAAGTTAGAAAGATGAAAATATGTAGAAAAATTAGAACACTGTTCCATTTAAAGGACGGATCAATGACTTTAGTTTCCACGAAAATAGGCTATTTCGGACAAAAGATTCGGTACGTTCCAAGAATATCGCTTCGCGCTACAAACATATTATCAACTTATCTAGTAGGTGTTGATGAGTGGCATGATAATGGATTCGTAACTATTGTTTGATTTCAAAGAATTAATCAAATCACATGCCTTCGATGCTGCTCGATGGCCACACGCTGATAGCATGGTTAGCAGGAATAGTATTTATAGAATCTCGCTAATATATGACAAGTAGTGAAGATCGAGCAACTTCACACAAGTGATAATGGTCACATGATATTATCACTGTTTATCTTTAGAATTTGAGTAATTTTCAGTGTGTTTGTAAATCAATATTGCGAATTTGAGTCTCTACTCCATGCACAAAATAGTAAAATTTATATTTAAAAGTGCAATGATTTACTCTTAAAATCAGTCAATTGATAGTTAAATTAAATATGACATCTACCTTACCCGCAAACATTCCATTTGAATAAACCACAACCAATGACCGATAAATACGCCTCACCGAGAATCGCAAGGTGAACTCGAAACCGTTCTCGCTAAGCAACGAGAACATTGCGCGGTTTTGTTAACCAATGCGTCCGTCAACAACAACAGCAAAACACGGACAAACATCAGAGGAAGTACAAATAAAGTGAACAACTGAGCAAAGCACTCGAGCAAATCACCGTCGAAGGTGCCCGGGCGAAGATGGATTAAGCGGGCACTCGAGGCACTGAGTGTGTGCTCTGAACCACCGAATGATGCGGAACGGAGCCTGCACGGGGTGTGAACATACGACTCACCGGTAGGTCGGTCATTCGGTCGATCGTAGCTGCAATCGAGGCACGATGTGATCGTGATCGCTTAATCCACCTTACCTCTGCCGGCTGAGCGCCTTTTGATGCCTTCGATGCTGAACGCTCCGCTTCCGTTCGACGTCATACGCCGTATGATGCTTAGGATGGGGGAGTTTCGAGACGTACGATCAAAACCAGTTTAAGCGTGAGTGGCCAAATCCATCTCGAGTGACTCGAAAGATCCGCTCGCTTTGGCCCGCATTGCTGACCGTATGGGAATGTTTGCCGGTCCTTTATCGGCATGCGTATGGGGAAGCAAAATTGGCGAAGCTTTATGCGTTGTGGTGGCGTATCTGAACTTGACACTGCTGTATGCTGTTGTTGGGGACATTGGAGAAACGACACGGCCGTACAGTGCCCGGATACGAACAAGGATAGGTGATGGCTGTGCGATCAGCATCCGTTGACTTGTGCTGTGTACGGGTATGAGGACACAACGAATAGATCTAACGGAGTAGAAATATTTGCTAGTAAAAAAGCATTAATGAAGCAGCGTTTAAGGCCGTCAGAACTAAAAAGTGAAAACCAATCTTGATGCATCTTGATGATTGTAACTAAAGTTATAAAACCAAAATATTTTAAAAAAGGAAAAAAAAATAATTGTAAACCAATATCAAGAAACCAAAAATGAAAATAATTAATGTAAATATACATAGTAAATTAATTATCTGCAACCTAAACAAAACAACAATGTTGTTTTTAAACATCATATTTGATCGCATCCTACTATATTAACGCTTCGTCTTCGGTAACGAGCGGCAACGGTAACAGCACAGCCAAACAACTTGTCGGAAGTTGCTCTTGATGGCGAAAAAAATGAGTTTATTTTTTATTACCCTTGATTGCGCGCTGAAAAAAGCGTTATGCCTTTGATGATATCCCACAGATAATAAATCACAAATGTTGCAACTTGGTCAAGTGTGTAAAAAAAACAAAACCGCCGATTCCAATTAACTTTAATCACATTTTGGTAACGTGATATGTACATGAACCTGTACAGACCATCCACACCTACGATAAGCAACACTTTTTTGTTGATAAATTATTCTTCAATCAAAATAAATGCTATCATTTATGCGTGTGTATGTTTTTTTTCATCCCGCTCAGTAACACTTTGCACGATGGTGCAATGAACGCTAGCATTAAAAGCGAAAAGCGGTTCACTATTGAAGCGCCTGAAATGACTCCCACCGAGGACGAGCCTTAGTCGGGAAGCTAGCTAGCGGTCAGTTAGTCGAGTCATGGTCGAGCGGCTCATCAAACTGAGTCGCCAATGGAGAACAAATTCAAATCAGCTTACCATAGATGAGTGGTGTGTGTATGTATCTGTGCTGTCACTTATCCATCCCGTCAAGTTCAGCCCCTGGTGCGCAATAGGACCCGAGATTGCTAAAAACTATTTAAGCTTCCGGAAGAACCAAGGAGCGTATCGTATGTGTGTGGCGCAACTGATGGAAAGGGACACAATGACATAGATGTACTTCTCCACACTCCCGAGGCTATAATTACTGAAACTCACTCTCACGGAACTTTGTATCCTGTCAGCGCCAAAACGATAAACGTTACGGGTGTGATACGGTGCCCAAACCGTACCTGGCCACACTCGACTAGTGGTTCCATATCTGATGGACCTCCTATCGGCACGGTGTGTCGACAATCACCTTCCGGCCTCTTTCCATACCAATCTTGCTGCCGTCTATGGACTGCGAGTCATCGTAACGTAACCTCACCACCAACCATCATCTCACCGTCTCCATCGTGCTGTAGTAAACAAAACGTGTCCCATCCCATCACCGACACCGAGCGTTCTAACGTTACCCGTCACTGCTGCTGAGAGAGCTAATGTAGTTTATAATTACAATACAACGCGATGTTGATTCAGTGACGCTATACACCACACTCCCAATGAGTGCGAGTGGCAATTAGTTACACTGATTTAGTATTCATGTCATGAAAAACTATTTCTGCGGCACAGTCCACCCAAAGCATGGAGGTAAGTACGGGTAATAATTCGAAACGATCCAAGGCATCCATTCGAAGCTGTACCACCGGATCCCGGGGATGATCGTGGGAATGTATACTAGCATTATATAATGATACAAAGCTTCCGAGTGAATCATACCGAGCGGTAGGAAGAGAAAATGTGCACGTTTTAAAAGTTCTACTGTGGATGCATACGTATGATGCATTCGGTTCCTGGAATTACTTTTTTATAAATGAGACAATATTTCATTTACCAATAAACGTTACTGACGTGCAAGAAGCTAATGAGCGAAGGTGCTAAAGGTAGTAGACAATATGTAGCTTACCTAAGGATCAGAGCATTGATGAAATGATGCCATCATACAACCATAAAACAACCGTCATAAAACCGATTCCACTGACAACAAAGTAATTTCCATTTCCTTCCACTAAGCTAAGAAGGGGAGTGCTAGAATATTACTTGTATATGCTGTCCAATAAGTTCACCAAACATCACCAAGAAGCAAGAATTGTACATCCAACAAATACATATTCATAAAACGCTGTAACAATCGAATAAACTGCTTAAAAAAACATCCAAACGAGTAGACAGTTTATTGATCAATTACCTCAAGAAGCTCTCTAATCGTTTGAAGAACTTTGGTCTAGCAGCGCGTTAGATCCCCTTCCAAATTCTCCCGCTGCAGGCGGTGTAGGTGACGATGGACAATTTACGCACCTACCGATCGACAGATCCCCATGTGCAAGCAGACTTCAAAGCAGTTCAACCCACAAATAGTTAAAGCACAGGCAAAATGCGCGTTTTGTAGTGTTATGGACACAAACAACGCACGTACTCAGTGGGTCAAGTTTGTCGCTGAAAGATGCCACCTGACGCGATGAAGTGGTATATGAAGAATTTCAAACGCACTGTTTGTTTGCGACTCAAGTGTGCTCTTCATGAAGATCATAGCGTTCTTCCAAATTGTGATCATTTTTGCAAAACTCATCTGTATCAAATGTGTCCTCTAACAAAGCATTGTAAAAATATCTCTTCTTCCGAACGGCGTTACAATTAACACGCGTAATATTTTTTGTGTGTTTTGTGTCGCCCCACCATACCCACCACAAGAAGACCCAAAGGATTGAGCCTTCCTCTTTAATCAGCGACGGATCAATCCGAACGTCTTGATGAAGAAGAAGTGAGAGCATCTACTGGCCCAAGCGTGGCGATGTGTTTAGCGCAAGCCGAAGTGTATATCTACACCTCGATATCCGGCGATGCCGCTCAGTTGACGTTCGGATGATCTTGCAGCAACACGCACGCAAACACGCCGTGTCCCACCATACCGATCGAGGGTGTGTTTGAAGTGAGTTATTTAAAAAGTTGTGTCACGCACCGGCTTCTTCGCCGAGGCCTTGTAAATGGACGAGGTTAACCCGAAGCGATAGTACCAAAAAACACCGGACGAATGGCAAATTATTACTTTTACGTGTATATTTTTTTTTGTTTTGCTAGTGATAATTAAAGGTTATTTCAAGAGTGTTTACTACCCTTTTCTTCTTGCCCGACCATTTTCGGAAGTGAGTTAAGTGAGTTTGCAGTGTAGCACATATCGGATCGGAACTTCCGGACGGACTCGTGTCGTGCAATATATACACCTCCCACACGAAGGTCGCATGAGACGGCGGTTCAAAGTGAAAATGATTCGAGCGAAGAAATTAAAACCATAACTCCCCTGGCACCCATGTGACCGTGTGTTGTGCGTGCCCGAGCATACACTCGGAAGACTTGTGCAAGCGACGGGCGAGAAAAGTGACGGACTAGTCTTGGGCCCTTTTTCGGGGCACACCGACGGCTGTAGCCGAAAGTGTCATGAAGCGTGTGATGTATGCGGGTCTGCACAGTGCTAAACAACCACGGCCTTTAACAAACGATTTGTGTCGTGCTGGACGGCCTTTTTGTGTGTCCGTTTCCTGTACGTCTCTGGGCCGTACACGCCCCTTCCTTAGCTGGGGAAGATAACTGACGCATCGACATTGGGCCGATGCTAGTTTCACTGTCGATGCGTTGGTAGCGAACGTAAAGCAAAACACAAACATAAACATTGTCCTCTATTGGGGCCCTAAAGGTAGCATACCAGACGTATTAATAACGTACGTACAGGATGCCTGGTGTTACCTCCGGCATCAACAGCACTTTCATACCGTGAGTCACATCGAGCACGGTGCGATGCAGATGGTGTGGAGAATATTAGATTTGCATTCGGAAGGCAATGATCGTTATTCCAGCACGAGTTTCCCACGATTAGCCTCCCGGCGGTGTAGCGTTAAGGAATTGATTGTCCACTCGCAAACTCGATCTCGATCTCGGCGTGGTGAGAAAATCAAAACCCCTGCAATTGACGTGCGAATTAATTGTGCGCAATATACAGCGAATCGAGTTCCATACCCTGTCTTTCCTCCTATCCACATCGCACCACGAATTGTAGCGTGGAGGAGCCGCCTAATGATTACGAGATGAGATCAATCAATCAGACTCATTGGAGCACATTATGGATGGGGGGGGGGGGTTTGTTTCGTCTGAAAGTCTTGCGGGTGGGTGGTACATATAGTCCTAACGATATCTTCGATCATGATTGTTTGTTGCTTCGTTAAACGGTCTCCAATTGGGTGTAGTGCCGTATGTTTTGCTGTGGTGTGGAGCACAACTCCATTGCAACATCATCGCAATCATGGCAAAAACAAATCACACCACCAGCGTGACACGAGCCGTGGTCAGTGATTGCGTTTGTCGTTCCCCGGGGAAGCAGCAACAAACGAAACGCGCGGATGGATGGTAAGATTGACATCGAGCTTAAGCAAATAATGGCGTCCCCAACTCTAATGGCAAAGGATTCTCTGGTGGTTTATGAGATTGTAAGCAATGAGGCGAACTGTACGATATTAATAATGTGTTATACGGGAAGCCTATTATAGCCTCAAAGTATGCTGTTGTTCGCATGACGGAACGATTGACCCTCCCCCGAAATGCACTTGAACTTGAACCGTGGAGCGCTAGATTGGTGAAGAATGGTGCACAGCCAGCTATCCAGCTGTGATTTGGAAACCGTGTCAAATTCAGCTGCATCCGCGTGGATTAATAAATGGCAATCAATCATCGTACAATTAAATCCCGTACGCGAACGCTCAATAACTGCAGCTAGTGATGCGGGAAGAATTTATCTGCAGGCATTGCAATCGTACCTTCACATCAGCACCGCGGCTTTGATTAATTATTTGTCCATTTTGCCATCAGCTTGAAGTTGAGCTGCTGTTACGCTACAAATCAAAGTGCTAATCGACGCTGTCGCTTTTCGTAACAATAGTGTGTGTGGATAAATATTTTTGCGTTCAAACACTACGGTATCGGTTTTGTTGCGAGGTGCTGTTTTCGTCGTGCCAACGGTCGTGTTTGGCATATTAAATTCGTGGTCCCTGTGTTTGATAACAGTGTTGTTTTTTATTTGTTTTCATCTGAGTAGTGACGTCGAAAGATGGTTCAAAAATAGAAGTTTGCAAAAATAATGGCAGAAAACAAGATCTTGCAAAATCTTTCCGCTTGCTACAGAGCTACAACCATTCCTGATGTTTTTTTTTAATTAAAAATAATTCTTCTAAGAGCATCGATTCCGACCCATTGTCGGGTTGGTGAACCATTACTAAATGATTTACCGCGGATAAACGCCCATCCGTCCGGTGGCGCTGTGGTATGCACCGAATGCAAATAATGGCATAATATTATTATTCAAATTTATTCAACTAGCTTACCCACTTTCACTCACTGCGATGAGGCGCGTTAGACATATTGGGCAAGTTGCCGCTTTTTTGATAGATTTTTTTTCAGCCTTCACTGAGAGAACAGTTGCAACCAAAATGACGAGACTATTACGGATCATTCGTATGGAATCGCGTTAAAAATAAATCCTTTTTAGACAGAAGAACACAAAAATGATTCCCATCAACTCACCACACAAGAACGAACCCATTCACCAAACTCCTCTTTCCTACCACCAATACCGGTGTAACATTTAGTCTGTATGTACGTAGAGAAAGCCACCCGCCCATTAAAATTACCATAATTGCGATGGTAAATTGCAATTATTTGCACCGCGAAAAAACAAACCGACAGCTTCTCATCCGCGCGGGTATGTCGGGGCGTTGATGCTTGCCCTGGGTGAATACTTAACTTTTCCCTCGTGCCGATAGAAACACGCGACCGGAAGCAACCGTAGCGATCGTTCCTGTTACACGTCCAACACTTTCCATTGCGGAAGTAATAAAATAGAATGAATTACAACCCGCCGGAAATGTGACCCCCGGGTGACTCCTCACCTGTGTTGGGAATTGTTCAAAACGGGAAAAGCGCACCATATCAAAGCTTTTGTGTCTGTATATTGTAGAAGATAGCACAAGCAGAATCCTACATATGGATCCATTTTACTACTTCATTTTTAACGTGCGAATATCTGTTCGGTACAGTGGGGCACGAACAAACTGGAAGCATATTAATTAATATTTCAAAGATTCCACCTTCATTCGAGGGGATAAGTTTTGGCTTGCCCGTTCACGTGCGGGAAAGTTTATCACTTCTTTTATCGCCTTCCGACTCTAGGTGGTCGACAGGGTCGCTTGCAATTTACATAAGGATGACCTCCAATCATACTCATTCGACAGCACCTTCCGCTCAGCTGACTGTGACGCTGGGTGTTGCGATATAGGAGAGTTAAAAACAGTCTGAATACACACATACACACACACATACGGAAAGCCATCCTGACTGCCTTAACCACAAGCAGAACCATCGTTTGCCCGTGAAGCGATCGCGTAATTATTGCAAATTAAATTAACACCTTCCTTGCTGCGTTTCGTTTCTGTCCTCAGGTTATACTGGGCCTTCCCATCCACAGGAGAAGCTCGTGATATCGACAGCACCAATTCATTGCGTCTATCTCCCTTTTCCAGACAAAAGCACGACCAAAGTGAAGTGATAATTGGCGCTAGGCGAGTGTATGCGTGTGTATTATGGGCGGCTAGCACCGTGCCGGACTACGTCTTCAATAAAACACACAACAGTGTCTGGCCGGTGCTCACCGAAAGAGGAACCGGGTCACCAATAATACCGTTTAGTAAGGTGGTTAATTGTGAGTCCGAAATATAAACCCATACCCGGGGACAGAGAGCCAGTTGCTGAAAGTGAAGCGTTACGATCATTTACGCGAGTGCTAGACGTCAAATTAATTGATTAACTCGGTGACCGTTTTTGGGGTGTAACCCGCACTGGATGATGGCACTGGAACGAAGGTTGATCGCGTTGGTGCTAGTGATCGGGTGTGCACTGGGGCAGCAAACTAACGAGGACAGTCTACAGTCACTGGACAGTTTAAGCCCCCCGACACCCTCGGTACCGACTGCACCGGCCGAGAAGCAGTTCCGGGTAGTGTACGAATGGAACGTGCTCGACTTTGCTTTCACGAATGAGGATGAACGAGCGCATGCCCTGTACGATGGACACTACATCCCGAAGAATGTGCTCATCTCCGACTGTAAACCGTTTGCGAATCGACTCTATCTCACCATTCCGCGCATGTTACCGGGAGTTCCGGCCACCCTTGGATATGTCGTACGTCCAGAAAACAATGGACGCACCGATCCGGAGATTGTACCGTACCCGTCCTGGGATATGAACGAGCGAGGAAACTGTTCTGCGTTACAGTTCGTTCAGGGAATTGCTATCGATAAGCAAGGTATCATGTGGGTCGTCGATTCTGGACGTACTGAAACGTTAACGCGTGGTAAGTGTACAAAGTTGAGCCACGTGTAAGGGAAAACTCCATGAAGCACTACGTTCTATTTCTCGTTTGCCCAGGTAAAGATCATGTCGTCTGTCCACCGAAGATCTTGCTGCTGGACCTGAAACGCAACGGCAGTATCGTGCTACGCTACCAGTTCCCGGAGTCGGTTGTACCTGCCGGTAATAATTACCTCAACAAGATCGTTGTAGACGACGCGTTCGGAGGGTTCGCCTACATTACCGACAACAGTGGGGCCGATCCTGGAATTGTGGTATTCTCGCGACGACTCCTCAAGTCGTGGAAGGTGCGAGAGAACAATTCGATGCGTGCCGCTCGTAATGCGGTCCGGTTCGGTGTCAATGGTACGGAGCTAAACTTTTCGATCCACATCGATAGTATCGCACTCGGTCCGTACTACAATCCCAACATTTCCCCGGACCAACCGGTTGTGGATACGCTTGTCAATAGCCAGAACTACGAGCGTAATGTGTACTACAGTCCACTGTCCAGCTACCACATCTATTCGCTACCGGCATCGCTTCTGCGTGACTCGGAGTTTAATGCCCGAGCGACCCCGCGTGACATTCTCGAAGCCGTCGTAGACTACGGCCAGAAGCAGTCGCAAACGGACGGCATGGTTATGGACAACCAGGGCGTGCTGTACTTTGGGCTGCTCAGTGAACATGCCATCGCCAAGTGGGACACCTACAAACCGTTCACCGCGGCAAACCAGCAGATCATCGCGAAGGATGCCACCTACATCCAGTGGGTGGATAGTATGGGCATTGACCACGAAGGTTACCTGTATGTAACGGTCAACCGATTGCACAACTTTGTCGCCGGTCGCCTTAACCCGCTGGAGGTGAACTTCCGCATACTGCGTGCGAAAACGGGCGCACTCAGCTACGTCAATACACCGGACAACTTGTTCAACAGCGATGGAAAGTTTCTGTACTCGGGTGCGTCCGGTGAGCCGTTTGCCGACAATGGGTTGGTGTATCAGTATGAAGGTACTACGCCTGCCTCGAGCAGATTGGCTGCGGCGGGAATACTTGGTGCAAGCGGTGCCACGGTAAACGCTTCCTTCGCCGGATTTATTGGCGTCCTTGCGCTGTGCGTCGTGACTAGCATGATTGGCCGGTGGAGCGTTGCTTAGGGTGGATGATATTGGAATCTGAATGTGAGTTGACATCATCGTTCGCAAGGACGAATCCAACAGTCAGGTATGGAAGAAAAAAGAATCTCCCTCCACTTCCCTTTCTCCGCCACGTTACCAGTACTTCCGTATCAGTATTTGTATATATAGTTGAGCTTAAGTGTAAATAAGCGAAGCGTGTTCGCTGCTACCGTTCTTGGATTTCATGTTGACTTTTTAACGAGGATACGCTTCGGAAATAAAAATGGTTATTTTTTACGACACCTGTCCTGCGGCTCCATTTGTCTACGACCGGTGGAACGAAGGAAGCAAGACACCATTGATGACTTTTCATAAACAGTTCCAAGAAACCGAAATCATCGCAGATTTATGTGTTCCGTTTTGCTTGCGTCCGCGGAAGGAATGACATTTTCGCTCATGATGACTTTATGATAGCCTTTCGTGGAAGGCTATGTAATCGTGGAAAAATTAATAAAGACCTACCCAAATTGACGCCCTGATGGTGATAGTGCCGAGAAGCGCTGACAGAATGGGGTTTTATACGATGCGAGAAAGATGCGTCTTCCACGGTTCGCGAAATATTCCGCAAACGACGAATTGATACCGCCGAAATCAGTTCCTATTGCTGTGTCAACATTATTAATCACCTGGTCGAAAAAACGGAAAAGTGTACGCTTTCGCGCCGTACGCGCGCGCTGCGCTGATTGCGGGGTATTATCTTGTCCTTTGGTGGAGTTTGGAAAGGATTTTCTGGTTTTTCTCGTTGATCAAGATTTATGCTCGTCTTGCCTGTCAGAAGACGCCGTCTTTTTTTTTTTGGGTGTGTGTAGTATTCCTTAGTACTTCGATGCTATGAAATAAATGCAAATAAATTCCCATCTTGAAGCTAAGCGTGAGAACACTCCCGCCGTTACTCTGGGCCGTATTTCGGGGGCGTTTTTTCTTCTTGCCAGGATTTTATCTGCGTGTGTGTGTCGGATCTTTTCCCTTTATTTCTTTTTATCAAGCAACAGCCGCCAGTCTTTAGCTGTAAAGCACGGCAGCAACGAGCGCGGATTTTTCGTGTAAGTTGAAAGCGCGCAAATTTGTGAGTCTCTTAGGTCTCGTTTTGGGTCTCCTCGTCGAACAGAAGAAAAAAATCCGTTGCCATCATTATCAACTAAGCTGCAGGATCTGAATGCGACGGCTGCAACCCACTGGTGGATGAAGAAGACTTGCATAACAAAAAAAATACAAGAAAACCTCATCGAGACAGAACCTGGCTGAAAAATTTATTTTCCATCCATGATACCGAATTAAACGAGCGCGCATACACACACACAACGTGAGATCCTGTACTGTGGAAATCTTTTTGACTTTGGCTTTCCCGGCAATGGTGCTCGTTAAGCTGTTTCTCTAGGGAAACAGTACGCCAGAAAATTATAGGCATTTCAACCACGAAGCGTCACGTGAACAGAGGCAGCAATTTTATGACGAACAAGCTTTTTATTGCAATGGTGGGTCGGTGCTGTGCTTGTCCGTTTTGGCGTGCAGTGAAAGAAAAATTCATCGTAATGCAATGCATTTTTAAATAGGTAATACTGGTCTATTCACATATCCTAGTGAAGTAATTCAGACAGACAGGGAAGAGAAAAAAATGTGTCCGTTGATTATTTTGCATCATTCGCAAACTATTTTTTGAGCGCTCAAAACTTCAACTCGCTGCTGTAAACGACGAGTTTTTAGTATGCGTTTACTACCTTTCATTAGTTATACAGGAAGCGCACAGTGTCACGCGCATCGTTTGTTTGCAGAATATCGTAAATAAGCTTACGCAGCTAGTGACGATCACTCATCTTAGCAAACCGTGTGCGAGCACATTCTTAATCGCTCTAAGACGCTCGGTAAACAATCAATTAGAAGCTTATCTGATACTTAAGCAGATCAGTTGCAAAGTATAATTTAAATAACAAACAATGCAAGATACGAAAACAAACTTAAGCAACAAGATTATTGCATTATCTACTTTTATGAGCGTCATAAAGATGAACGGGATTTGCCTGTTTTGCATATCGGTCAGATTGTTCATGTTGCCTTATATCGTCGTTTTTAGTACCGGCCACCGATGGCTTGAAAAAAAAAAACAAACCTACATTTCTATTTTTCCTATAAAATAGAACCATTCGTGATGGATTTGCTTCTTTGGCGTTTTTTTTTTGCGTTTCTTTTTTATTGTTACCTTCATCCAGCCACTCCAACGGGATGCTGCACAACATCCTTCCAAAATTCACTTTGCATAGGATTAGGAAGGATGTTTGGTACATTTTCCCCCATTTTACGACTAGGTAACCATAGCAACTGACCATTGTTTACGGATTTTAACCGACCGGTTGTGCTGTGCTTTTCACAACAGGAGGTAACCAAGGACCTTCACCTAGTGCTTGAGAGTCCGGTGATTCATTCAAAAAGGGTTTCACTTCCCCGAATCGAACCGGAGCCGGATATTAAATGTTCGCCACCTTTTTTCCGGAATGCAAAAAAAAAAAAACTCAACAGTAGTGTGATGAAGTTGCGTCGCCAGGATACTAAGGATGGTTTTTTCTTCTTCGTGCAATAAAACTTTTTACAAACGAACATCGGAGAGCGCATAAAAATGATATTCCACCCGATTTATTACTCGTTATACCTTACCCATTATAAAAGGATACGAACAAACGATCCTCTTTCAATTCAAAAGCAAAGAAAACACGAATGAAGCAAACGGTGGAAACATTTGTTTATGAAAGTGTTTCCCTTTCTAGTAATCCCACCCCATCAACGGAATAGTCATTGTAACAAGCACGTCCTTCCTTGCCTTGTAGTGGAAAGCTCGAATCGCGTGTAAAAATCTTCACCGAATAATTTACACCACCTCATCATAGTGTAAACATTTGCTATCTTATCATGCAAAGAATAGAATCGTGAAATTCTCTTCCATGAAACAGAACCTCCACAAAAGCAAACAACTGAAATCGAATCGAACGGAAAGCTAGACGAACAAACCGTGCACATCCGCATTTAGATACCAGGTCAGCGCGACATCCAAATCACGATAAAAGATAAAAACGTGCTTTTACCCGAATTTTGAACTCAACCCCTCTAAAATGCGGAAAAACTCTTTCGGATTTTTTTTCTTTTCAATATCATGGGTGCATGAGTGTACCAAAACCAAAAAAAAAAAAAGAAACGAAAAGAAATTTCCAAAGATTGTAAGACGTACGAAGCTGACAGTTACACAGGTTCAGGTGCAATAATACCACGGCGTAAGCCTTGCCCTTTTGCCCTCGGTGTACCTTTTGTGCCAGATGTAAAGCAAAACGAAATGTCGTCCAAGTTGCTGTAAAAGTTTGCTTTCTTTTACTCGTTAACCTTCTCCACGCTTCTGCTGATAAGGGCGCACAAAATATGCACGTACCAAAAGTCCTCCCAAATTGCCTAACAGAAGTCGTGAAAAAATATCAAAGTATATGTATATAGTACAGGGAACAGAAAAACTTCTGACGACAGCTTTTCTTAGTTTGTTTTTATCAAGAATTTGCGCATCGTGAAGATACCTTAGCCGAGATGGCATCGTCACCCTACCCTAGCGCAGTTGATAAGGTGAAGTAATTTTATTCCTTCATCCCGATTCATGGCATTCCGCAAAAGGTTCTAGGATTCAAGATTAAAAAGGGCTCCTGCTAGCGACGCAAGGCACTCCACACAACATGGCATGAAAGCAGATGGTATGAAACATTAACGAATGACGCGAAACGGTATCGTAAACCGTGAATCGATTCACGAAAAACGTGACAGTCGTTGACACGAACGCAAACTTTCTCCAGCTCTGACCAGCTCTGTTCCGAACCAATGCTTGGCGTTGGAATTACAGCTCTTACGGTGTGGAGGGGTCGGTCTTGGGATACTAAATGAATCATTCATAAATGATGTAATTTTCTTATTTCTTCTACGATAGTAGTGTTGCGATGATAGTCTAGCTTATCGCTACTCCCTAACCAGCCGGATGTGAGGGGACGGGTGTTTAGAAAGGTAGCAGCCGCACACATCCAGATAAGTACAGATGCTCATGCAAACCAACCATCCTGCCAGGCCAGGTTTAAGTTCATCGCGGAAAACAGCAGCAAATGTCTACTAGCAAAATGTAATGAAGTACTATTTACGAGCCGGCTGCTAACCCGCAAAATGGGACTTTGCTCGTCCGGTTCCTGGTCAGAGCAGGGTCCACCATTTTCACCATGGCGCTAGTGAGCTAGATCCTCGAAAAATCCTACCACCGTTCATAAACATCCGACGAGTAACGATTGTCATCAACGAAGATTGCCGGGTAGCAATCGAGAAAAGTAATGACATTTTCGCACAAGCACAGAACCGTTCCAGTCGGGGCAGCTGTTTTGTTGGTTTCTGGTCTCCTTACTCCGTGCGGGAGCGCTACCCATACCAAAGGCACATAGACAAATTTGTGACCGTAATATAAACTCACTTCCGCGTTTCGCCTTTCCGCGGTTCCCGGTTTATTGTTGTTGTTCCTGCTGTGCGGGTTTCCAGCAAACGGAACATATTGCTTCCCATTCACTTTCATCTTTCATCCAACTACACGTTCCTGGAAGTGCTGCTGCCGTAGTACAACCATCTTCTCAACCCTGCTTCCACTGTACTACGTGATTAACCTTGATGTGCGTTATTCGGCATACGGTCCCATACACCACCACAAGTGAGTGTGGTTTCTAGACCTAACAAAAAGTTTTACACCACGCTGCTATCAACTCCACGAGCTTCGTACAAAGTGGGCACACAGTACAACCCGAAGCACAAGTACTAGAGTGGCAAGTGCATGGAATAAATCGCTTCATTTATTTCCATTACGAGACGTAGCATTAGTTCCTTTTTTTGGTTTTGCTTTCTGAAAGCTCTTTCTCAAAAATATCCTGTTCCTGGCTAAGACTAGAAAAGGATTACACATGGCACAAATATGGGTATATGGGGAGATGAAGAAAACGTTAGCCAAAAATATGAGAGCTATATTTTTTGGTCCTATTCTTGTGTAGAAACAGCGACTTAAAACGTTGAGTTCATCAAATGCCATTTGAGCGTAATGGACTACAATGCATCAGAACTGAAAGTACAAAATGTATTTTTTAAATATGATTGCAAAAGGTGATTCGACACTGGAATGAACTGGTTTTTGTTTTTTTCGTTTTTTTTTTGGTTAAATGTGGAAGCAAACGCTACTCCAATATTGACCTTGATCTCAATTAGCAAACAATTTGCTCCAGAATTGTAACCTTACTGTTATCTTAACGTACTATCTCAAACCATCTAGGGCGGCACTAGTATGTTCATGACTTTACTATGGAACTGTTAGCACTACTACTTCGACCGAGTGCCGTTTAGTTAAGCTAGCGTAAAGGTTACAAATTCAATTTACACTCGATCAAAGCAAATCTGTTCATCGGTGATATCGAGACGGCAATTTCTATTACCGCAAGCGGATCAACTTCAAGATGTAAGACGTTTGGATCGTATCGTTAAGTTACACATCCACGGGGGAAAAAAGTTTTGCATCGCAGTGTTAAGATAACGTTGGTTTAGCTTTTGCTTTTTTCCATGTCGAAAATGACCAGCTTGATTGGTGGTATCATACCAAAAGGGAAAGTTTGCGTTTCTGTCAGACTGCGGCAAATCCGCTACGCTTGTTCATTTCCCAATTTCTTGCTTGCTACGAATGCCATGAATGGTAAGCAAAAGCAAACAAATAAAAAGAAAATCTTGCACAGAAACCCGCATTCTTCCCGCTCGCATAGGGCATAGTAATAGTTCCGAACTGGATGAAAGTTATAGATGGAAGCCAAGACGAATCAGCAGCAGTAATGCCCACCATGACCATTGCCAGAAACGACTTACACTTGTCTTTCCGTTTATCGGACACAATTTTATGTGCAAACTTTGCACCGAACTAGAAAAACGTGCTGCAAGTTTTGTGGAATAGGTTCAAAAGACTGGTTCAACCATCTTGCAAAAGAAAGATTCGCAAACCAACCGTTCTCCAACCTCAAGGGCAGATTTCGGAAAAGAGTTGGTAACCAACACCGGTTATACTATCTGCACCTTTCTTGCTATACCACCCCTATCTGCTAACGGCGATAGCCATAAGCACGGCAAACATGGAACGGTTTACGGGAAGAGGAAGACCGAAAACAAAAGACATTTCAGCGCAGCGGTTCATCCGAATTCGGGTAAGCTATTTGGTAAATTGCACGAACACTACGCAAAGTTCCTGGGACGATTCTACATCGTTACTGCTCGTATGGGGGGAAAATAGTTGTGTAATCTTTCTTTTCATCTATTTTTCGGCATCTAGCTCGAGAAAGCACTGACCATGATTGAAGCGGGTAGTTATTTTTCCGTCCATACGAATACCGAACCGAATGCCATTTCATTAAAGTGCATTGATTACTGCCACATATGCCGTCGGTATGGTAGTGAAGCTTTCAATAAAGCAGTCCCGCAGCAGAGGGGAAAAGAAAGAGATTCTCGTCAATATGCCTCATTGAACTTCAAACGAAATTTGTCCGGATGAAGTGCCATACATACGAATAAGTTCCTGCATATACGCTACATTCATAGTGTCCTTCTTTCCTTCCTTCGCTCCGTCCAACCGGTCCATTAGTTGATTCGATTGAATTAAAGTGTCTTTAGCGGTTTGCTCGTGTATTTCCTGGTCTTAGTAAAACATTCCGTTATCTTGCATTGCTGCCGACAGGATTCAAGAGTACATAAATCGATGTAAAATCTACTTAATTTAATACATGCAACACATTTACAGCGTAAACCAATCCACCCTATTTTGGCCGCGTTTCCTGCTCGCTCACGTAACGTACGTACAGTATCGGTTCTGGGTACGGTTCCGGTGGTGTTTCAGCTTCATCCATGTAAGAGCAAGCGATCGCCAATGCGCTTCCATCGTCACTGAAGCACAAACTAGATATCGAACTATCGTACATGTGGAATTGACACAACCGTTTCTTGTTGAACCCATCCCAGATGTTTACGAAACCATCCGAACCACCGGAGGCGAAGGTATTGTACACATTATGGAAGCTAATCGCATTCACCGGATAGATATGTTCGATCTCGTTCTGTTTCGACCGGTGGCACTTGAAGGCGAATTTTTTCTTTTGCCATTCCGGGTTCGGATTGAAGTACTCGAGCGCTACTCTCCCCTCGATAGAGCTCATCACGTACCCTTCCTTGTTTGGGAAGCAACGCACGGTACGGGTTTGATACTTGAGCGATGATTCGCGCCGCTCGACGTAGTTGCTCATGTGTCGCAGATCCCAGATCAACACCTTCCTGTCGGAGGTGGCCACTACGAGCCGTTCCTCGATGCAGCTCATCGAGTACACCTTGCCGGCACTCTGGTCATACGTTCCCACACACTCCTTCTCACGTCCATCCCACAGCTTCACCGTTCGGTCCCAGCTTCCGGTGAGAATCCCGTTGACCATCGACGCATACTCAACACACTTCACGGCAGCATCGTGCGTTCCAAGGTTATGCTCGATGTGTGTGTTCAAATCGTACAGCTTCACAGTATTGTCCAGCCCACCGCTGACGGTTTTTACGGAATCCTAAGCCCAAACGGTAATCCGATTAAATGGCTGCACTGGGCGCAAGTCACTGCAAGCGAAAACTTACCAAAAAAGCGCAATCCAGCACGGGTGAAGAGTGGAAAAACTTATGCCGCAGCGTGTTGTTGACAATATCGTACAATCGGACGCTGGTGTCCCATGACGAAACAAGCAGAAATTGGTTCGTTTTGGGAGAAAACTTCACCGTCGATATCACATCACTGGGTGGATTAATGATTTGAACTTCCCCTTTACGTGCCATTTTAGTGCTATTATCAAGTCAAAACTACCAAATTACGGTGATACACAATATCCAACAACATCGACTTTAAATGAAACGACAATAAATGATGCTACAATCAGCTGTCAAAGTTAAAAAAACGACCGGTAATAGTACAAATGTTCAGATGCAGGTGGCGCTGTCAAAGCCGAAGTTTACCGAATTTATCCGAAGTGAACCGAAAATATAATTCGAAAACGGTTTGGATTTCGAAAATGATTTCAAATTTTTCGAACATGGCGCAAACGGCTTAATTAATCGTAGGAGCCCAAAAGACTTTCTTTTGTTTTAATATATAGTAGAACGTCGATTATGCGGTGTGCTCGGGGATCGCACTGATGCCGGGTAATCGATTTCCACGGATAATAGTTCCTTAAATATCAAGGTCATTTATATATCTAGCCAAAGCGTATAAAGCGTCTATATACTATACTATGGTGATCCTTCTGATGCTAAAAATGATTCTGGATCAAGCTAATAGGTACAAAAGTTTACCACGGTTCAACAGCTGTCTATTTTCGGCTCACGCTTAATCTGCCCGCCGGTTAATCCGCCTGACAGTTAATCCGCCCCCGGATAATCGACGTTCAACTGTACTTCTGAGCGACATCATTTGATCAACGTTAGAACACAGAGTGAAGAGCGAAAAGTTCCCGCTTTTAATAAATACGACATGTTAGGAAAAAGCTTAATTTTAAATATTTTTTTAAAACGCTTTGAAAATATTTCTATTTGGCTTAATAAAGGTTGTTTTTCTTCTTCTGCTTTGTTTAAGAACCTTTTAGTTCTCGTTCCTGCGAGCCGGCGCATTTGAAATTTTATTTCTATCTTTTTCCAAGCTGCGCTGGTGTAATGATTCTATCGCCTACATTCCCTCAACAGATTCGGTACAAAATTCTGAAAGAACCAAAATGCTTCGTCCGCAAAACGGGCAATTGAAGTTTACTCAAATTTGAAATCAAAGAAAGCAATATAAGAAGTTGTACGAACAAAAAGAAAGAGAATTTCCAGCTCGATCGAAATAACTGCAAGTTCTAAAAAAAAGTGTTGATGTTTGTGTATAACACCTCTGATTATTCTAACATAATCAAATGTTTAAATCCTAAACTATGATGCATGACTTATATTTGATTAATTGAACCCTTCTTTGAGGTATACCCAACAGTTGTGAATTATTCTTTGAAAATAATTACTCTCTCAAATCCGCAGAGCACATTAAAAATTATTTACCAGAGGGAGCATTAATAAAAAAAGGATTTTACATGTACCATCAGAAAATATAAGTGGAAGAAATTATAGCACTCAAAACAAGATAACAGCTTACGAAAAGAAATCCCCCAAAGAGGTTCAACAAAGCGACAGACGAGCTCATCCGGAAGGTGACTGGTTCGGGAAATTCATTGTGGATTAGGCATTGCTCACCCTTGAAGATATCATTATTGTGCGTGCTCGGAGAAATAAGTCCCACCGGAACCGGTGATCACCGTGCTGTGGTGTGGATTGAAGTTCTTAACTTTCTGCCTCACCGGTAGCTTACGGTGAGCCAGCATATCTGCACATTTGCCACACCATTCCCATTGCCACGAATGTTTGGTAAAGTTTACCGGCTTGCCTTTGCTGCCTTTGGGGTTTCGTCTTTCGCTTCAAAGCAATCGTTCGCAGGCGTTCTCGACACGCGTCGACGTATCCTAATCTTTTAATTCGTTCATTTGCACGAGCCTAAACCATCGACGGCTGGTGTGGAAAACCGTACGTAAGTTTAATCAGATTTACTCAAAATCTCGTAGGCGCTCGGGCAGCCACTGAAAAATCGTTCTATTCATGCGCTTCTTAGTCGCTCAAGTCGGAGGAATATTTTTTTTTAACTTTGTAATTTGAACATTTTTTCCCCTTCTTTATCAGACTGTTCAGTGTGATGCTGCCGCCGGGGTGCAGAAAACAACCAAGGTAACAATTAGGTTCGGGAGGGAAAATCCACCGTACAGCAAGCTTGGGCAAGAGAAGCTACAGGACACAAAATCCATCCACTTCCTGTCCTATTTCACACCCGCATCAAATGGTCCGGACTGGTTGATGGCTCGGAAGGTAAAATATTTTAGCCCTTTTGCCGTTTCGCTCTAATGATTTTAATAAGCCCCCTTGTATAATTTGCCTCCTGCTGAGACCCATTCGCCAAATTCGTTGTGACGTGAGCTTATACATATGCGTGGGCATCAAAACGGTTGGCTCTCACATATGATGATACACAGCAAAGTGCCGTAACCATGCAATGTGTCGAACGATAGGCTCACGAACACTTTACCGCACCTCGGTGCTTCACGTTTGCTTATTAAATAATGAACGATAACGCCTTCATTAGCATGCGCTCTGGTCGGATGATGGACGTTGGTAGTAAAATTCGGAAGTAGTTTGCTTTTTCGGCAATTGATTAGATTTAATTTAATTATGTGCGAATCATAATTGACGCGTATAACAGATTAAATGTCAGTTACCCACTTTGGTTGGAGAAAAGTTTGCATAGAAATCATTTATCAACAGAGAGAATTCAACCTTAATCGACCTACATAGAAAGGAGGGAGAACTTTAATCCAACATAAAACATCAGCTTTTACCATGACTTGTGCTTCAGCGACACAAAAACCATGAGCTAGAAATTTATAGCCCAATATAAAGTTTGCATATTTGCAGTTTGTTTTAATGAAGGACATAAAAATATTTATTGACCACTGGTACTACTACTACTACTATTACGGCTGCTGTTGGTGATGCTACTGTTACCCAAAAACCACACAGTAGTTGATGAAACTTCGAAGCACTTCATAAAACGGAACGGACCCCGGGAACCGTTTCCGGACATTCGGCGACATCACCCACTGGCAGTCGTACCGGATCGATAAACCAGTTGATGGTTGACCAATGTGCCGGTGCATTCGGATATGCGCTTCAGGCACCGCCCGCCTTGCGTAGATCCATAAATTAAGAAAAAAGCACGTTGATTCCCCTCAAACCCAATTGCATTGAGCAACAATCCAAAAGCATGTTTTCAAAGCATCCCGTCATCGGAACACTGGCCACTGATGGTGTGCATACCGCACTACTACTGGTTCATAGTTAATTACGCCTTTTTTTTTTTGTTTTATTCTACGAACATCAAACCGGGATTGTCCTTAGCAATGGGTGTACAGTTTTCGCACTCACACACACACACTGGGTAAGGATCGGGTCGGCTGTCCGTGCTGTCATTAGCTGCGCTTGTGTGGAATTTATAATCTGCAAAATTTACGACCTTCAACAGCAAAACCCCAAATGCAAACCACAGCGGACCAGCTGGCCCCAAACGTACCTATCCTCGGGGTTTTTTTTCGGTGTGATAGAAGCGGTGCGTAAGAAGCGACACGAACTCCACACCACCATTTACGGGGATGCGTACCGGTGCTTCGATGTTTCGGACAAACAAAAATACGATGCACAATGATCCATTAAAATGTCTCCAAACTGCGACACCCCCGTGTGTGTGTGTGCTTGTCCCTTTGGCCATGCTTTCCCACCAGTACTACTGACCGGGTTTAGTGCTGCGTGTTGTCAGTGTGGTTCGCGTTACCCACCGCCAGATGGCACTCGAATGGTCGTTGAATGGTCGTTCATGTTCCCATTCACGTACCTGCGGTACCATCTCTTCGCAATCTCTTTTCTGTGTCATTATTGAACATTTGTTTGCACAAAACCCCATGTCCAACCAGAAATGGAACGCCATGAACACAATATGATACCGAACGCTTCACATGAATGGTAAGCGGTACTTATAACCGTTTGCCAGTCTGCAGTGTGCAACACAAAACCGGACCCAAGCTTTGCTGCATAGCAATATCCTCCAATGTGCTTTCTTTCTGTCACTTCTGGCACAGATAAAACGGTTGGGGCTCTAGGTTTTTGCGACAAGAGATTTATACGCTAGGTTAGGTAAGGGAGTGCCACACGTTTATACCTTGTGTACTAGGGCCGGCGTCGTGTGACGTCCTGCGGCATGTAGAATGAGATGCTATGCTCGTTCCTTAAGATGTCCTACGTTAGGCGAATAACCAGCTTAAGGTTCTTCGTCTTTTCCACTCCAGTGCTAATTTATTGTTCCAATGTTCAATGAGTTGAAAAAAAAAGCAAGAGTTGGCCCAACTCTTTCCGATAAGTCCTATGTTGTATAGAACCATGTCTTTAGGGTTAGGCCATTGCACCGTTACTCTTTTCAATTTCTGCCTTCTAAGGAAATCTGCATAGCATCATACTGTTGGGGTTGTACTTTGGGAATAAAATAAATTAGTTGAACAAGATAAAACAAAGCGGCTGTCACACGCGGTGGTACATCAGTTCAATGCAACCAGTAATCAAGTTTCTCTCGGTGCTTTTGGGTGAAATTTCAAAAAAAAAATTTTGGAAACTGTAGAAAGATCAATATAGCCATAATCAAATTTCTCACCGAAATGCAGGGCAGAATATATTTCAGCAGAAAAGCGCCATGTACGACCTTTCCCTGGAAAAGCGGAAAAACGCTTTTCACAACCATTTCCGTCGTACCAGCACCACCACCGAAAAACAACGCACAATACGCGTAATAAATTGGGCATAAACCGAAAAACCCATATCGCCCAGAGACTCATTAACTGACCCACAGCGCCCTAAATGGCATCAATTAATTTCCCTCCGAATGCCAATCATTCATCGGTGCTCGTTGAAATGGCCATAAATCCTGGGTAGCCAAAGTTCGGAGAGCTAAATGCACAATCACCATCGGGAAACGTTTATGAGCGACTACAAAAATAAGCATTAATATAGCCAATGCGCCACCATTTGATTCCTACCGTTCCCCGACACGGCAGCGGTGCGGTTTTAATCGATGCATCCCGTACACGAACCGTGCACAGTGACTGCACAATCAATCGATGCCACTCACGATCGGGGTCGGGGGGGAAAAAAATGATTTCATTTCCGCTAAAACACACAAACGGTACCGGAGAAAAGGGCGCCGGGATGGACATAATTGTGGTGACTTTGCTCTTTTAGCATTGTTTATTATCGATCGAATGGCCAAACGTTTGATACAGATTTGTTTGTTTGTTTGCTTGCGTTTGTGACGGAGTGCCAGCGGAAGACAGCAAAACAGACGTAAATAACTGTCAGGAGGACAGTTCGTGTAGGCATTTCAGCTCACTCGAAATGTCCTTTTCGAATGGCCACCGAAGATGACCGCCATGTTGAATTTGATGAGAGGATTATTCATCGCTTATGTGACCAACTTTTACTGCCCGACTATCAAATCCCCATTCGTCCGTCTGTAATCGATGGATTTGGAGCGTACCATTAAGGTACGTCGATTGCATATTTACGCGTAAAATTGGTTACAAAACACAGTAAATGTAAATATAAAAAACTGATTCGCTGCGTATAATAAATTTGTCGCCGCAGTGATAAGTTTTAACTTATCAAGGCGTCGTTACAAATACAGAGATAAAAACGCACACATAACCTTCAGCTGAACTCATTGGTAGAATTGCAAATAAAAAATGGCCGCAACCTTCTCCGATTACAAATCTCAAGCACTCATTACGAATGCAAATGAGCTTTAGTAGTGCTTTCCCTTCTTCTAGGGGAATGGGCCAAAATCAAAAACCTCATTTGATAGTCTGCCAAAAGTTTGCTGCTGAAAGTCTCCTACCGAGAGGCAACGCCTTGGTCACCGAGCATAAAAAAAAAAAAACATCGTACCGGAAAAGGAGCTCCACATTTTGCAAACATTATTGGACCACTTGCGCTGTAAGGATTCGCGGCAAATATTTGATGCGCATTTTGCCGTATCACGATCGCGAATGGTTTTGTGATAAAGAGTGCCAAATTGCTATTGATGGCAGTAAAAAAAAAAATCGCCCCAACTACCACTGCGAATGTGTACGATTGCCCAATGCTGATCGGTAATCCATGCACCAGGAAACGTTCGAAGTCTCATTACGCACGCACGAGAGGGTCGATCGTTGTCCATCAAATGTAATCAATATATTTACGATCCAAACCGAATAGGCCGATTGCCGGGCAACCACAGTGATCATAAGCAAGGGCTAGTGCATCATCTAGGGGGACGTGTGCTTGGGACGTAGCTGCGTCAGGCCAATGATGGCGATAACTGTGAGCGAACTTTTGCGCCATAAATACGGTGTTTATGACGATGGCAGTTTTATATCGTCTCGTGTAATGACCAATTCACTTGACCTTTTGTGCCGCTGGCGTCAAAGTACTGTTGGGATCAAACAGATTCCTGGAGGAAAAAAAAGAAAAGAAACCAACAAGAGACGATGCTACCCCAAGCCCAGCTGTCCGGCACGTGTGGTAACGGACGAAAATTGAAAATTCCAATGATGCACCGTCAGGCTGGGATTGGATTCGGTACGGAAGAAGTTTAGTATCTATCTCACGTGTCGTCAGCATAACAACGAACCATAAAAGATGTGTTTGTGTGTGTGTGTTTGTGTGTGGAAAAGAGGAAAAAATAAGCATTCCTATCAAGCTGCTCCCCCGAGTGAAACAGTGAAACGGAAGTAGTTGAAGACGCTGGAAGTTGGGAGTGTCATTATTTTGTTGTTACGATCAAAACTTTTTATCTGCGTAGCGTTTCAGGAAACGGATTTGCAGCTCATATAGAACCATCGTAAAGACGTACAAAAAGCTTAGCTCCAAATGGTTTAACGACAATGGTTGCCATTCAAAGTGGTACAGGAAAACATTATTAAAAATATTGTTTTAACCACTATTTCGCATTCAGTAGATCACGCAAAATAAATTTATAGAAAAAATGACCAAAGTAACAGAATAATTTTAGTGCTAAAATTAAGGCTGACTATTAAATAAATACAAATAAACCCATTTATTTATCTTTTTTTTTTCATTAAAATTTTAAATATTAGTACTAACATGAAAATGTGAACTAAACTAAACACATGTTGAAATTGGTTTAAAAAAATATCATAAGATTGGCGTTTATAATACATTGCACGAAAACATTTTTAAATCAGCAACATTTCCGTTTTCTTCCTCAAGAGGTTTCGGCCTACCATTTCTGGATTTTCTTAGCTTTTCTGGCTAAGATAATAATATAGATATACTTAAGAGATATGTGGTTTTATAGGACGATATCTCTGGAAATGGTGCGATTTTTCAATGCTGTCCAAACCTTGGTTTAACTATATTACAGTACGTCTCCATAGTAGAAATGGAAACTCTAACAAATGAGGAGACATTGAATTCGGAATGCATTATATACATACTTTTCTTTTGTATAAATACAACGAATAAAAGATTACTATACACTCTTCTTGTTTAATTCATTTCATGATTGTAAAATTTATACGGTGGGTTCAAACGTATGAATTCTTGGACAGCTATGATTTACCTATCCAATATTTTGGTGTTTATATCGAGCACGTGGTACTTTAATATTAGGTTATGCAAAATGAAGTAATGAGTAATAACTACGTAGCACCATTAATAAAGCTTAAAAAAATAGAAGACCAAATTACCAATTATTCAAACGTAATTTTTCGTGTAAAGGACATTCTGCAGTTAGCCGTCGACAGAGGAACATCCTATAGTACTGTGCTGTTTACAACCATGAGACGGGTTTATTTGAAAACGGATTAAATGTACGGATGAACTTTTTGTGTTGTGGTTAAAAAATCCATTTACTGGAACTTTAAATGAGATTCAAGTAACGTTCCTCATAGATACCCAAGTGTAAAGTTGGAAAAGTATTAACTTCCATATAATTCTCTAGTACTTTAAACATTTCTCAAAATTTATAGATCTACTTTCTACAAACAAACAAAAAACACCAACAGTTCACACAATAAAACACTAACAAATATAAACAAAATCCCATAAATAATCAAGTTTCACAGCAGTATGAACAAAAGCCATCCGGAGCATACCAACTGTGAGCCGCACATTGTCCCATTCCGTGATGTTCCGTATCGGCAGTTAGTTAGCAAAACTTCGAGTAAGAAATCCATTAGCTTTGCGCGTCCAATCGAACGTATCAATTCCGCCCCGGGGAAGAAAAAACGCAATGGACCGATCGCACTGTCGCAGTCACGGAGTACCGAACTACCGCTGCCCAGTGAAGCAGATCGGATGTGGACAGTGTAGCAACTTTTCAATTTTATCACCAGTACTCCCCGGTAGTTTTCAAGGACCCCACATGGGTGTGTACATGTGTGCGTATGTGTATATAATTGAGCTTCGAAATGTGCTAGTATCATGAAGCAAAACGAAACGAAACAACGATAAAGTACTTAAAAATACGCTAGTTTCCTGTCTTCGGATGCCATGTTAGCGATGGGTAGCGGTTCAAGTTCTTGTAATCGCAGAAAAGAGAAGAAAGAAAGAACCCGCTTCCTTGCAATGCACCATTTGGAGAATGGTATTGATTTCGAATTTCCCGTAGTAAGCATTTTTCTTACCGATTAGCTTTCCACTCGGGCAAGCTCGTAGGTCGCGTAGGAAGCAATGCATTGCCGTTACGACATGAGCCTTTCGTCGAATTGCTTTTGGGAAGCAGCTCGAGATCCTTCGGTACTCACATCCCAGCACTGCTTGGGAAGCGAATGGAAAACTATTTCCGTTTCTTGCCCGTTGCTTTTGGGAAAAGATTTTCCCTCTTTTGTTTTCCCGCTACGGCGAAGAAACAAAGACAGCCACAGCCCATGCTTTAGCAAGTGCTGTTGAAAAGAAACGAAACATTTGGCAGCGTGATGCACATTTGCAGCAAAAGTGCAACGAAAAATCACTTGCCAGCTCCATTTCAACTGTGCACGGGTCACCCCCATTCACCCGCTGGTTGGAAGATTTATAGAATAGCGCCAAGAATGGGCACACGAGAGCGTTTCTTTCAAAGAGAGGTAAAATCGTTATGGGAACAAGAAACACGGCGCTATCTAAAGAAGGAAGAAAAATGGCAAAATGGAGACTTTTCTTTTGCTTGGGCGATTGCTTGTTTCACTGTCAACGGACACGATGTATGTGCCAGATGTAAAGGTCTCTATGTGGAGGCTGCTTAAGGAAAACCATGACACATACACACACACACACGAGGCGAATGAACAACTTTAATCGCTTGAATGCTTCTGCATCTCTCGAGAGCGATACTTTTCTTTCCAGATCTTGAAACACTCTAACTCCTACACAGAACCGGAATGTGTATATTGTTACGGTGCTGCGGAACGTCGGAAAAACACATTGGAGTGAAGCGGAAATGCTGTTTTTTTTTGTTCGAAAACGGAATCGATATGCTGGTGTGGTGCATCGGGCACAGTATGCAGGTGATGAAAATAAATGGATGCTCTGCTCAGGGAACATTGCAGTGCTTTTAGCTTTCTAACCTTTTGTCTATCAGCTGAGTTGGTACGGAAAGTGGCTCATGAGAGAGAGAGAGAGAAAAAAAACGAGTTAATCTTGAAAGCCATGCGGTGGACGAAAAACTATTTCGAATGCAGGTGAGAAAGCTTTTCATTATTCAGCATCACATAAATGGCCCACTTTGAAGGCTAGTGTGATTGACTGTGGTATTGAAACAGATGGTGTTTTCTTATTTAAGAAACTACTTAAAGCTTCCAATGGCTGACAGTTTGGTTTCGTAACAGTTCCGATCAACTTTTTCCTTTTTTAAAAATAAGTTGATGAGAAGTAATGAAATAGGAGTGGAAATATTTTTCATATTGCCTATACTTAGCACCACTGTGACAAAAGTGTGCAATCAACATCGAATGCGACTAAGAATAAAAATTCCCATTGGAAAAGGGAAGCTTAAATAATACATCATTTATAAGGATTATCACTCAATCAAGCACAAGAAGGTCAAGAAGCGAAGATTGTCACATTTATCAAAAGCAATGAATTTTCCATTCCTTATCCATGAATTTCTAATTAAGCCCATTGAATCAGCATCACCATTGTGGGTTTCCAAATTTAGATTGCTTTCCTGAATAGCGTGAACCACCGGGCAGCGTTATTTTTGGCACATGGGAAAAAAAAGGCAAAACCAAAATGTACATGCACATAAAAATCCACTCTCCGGTAGTGCTTCCGTATTCGCGTATCGCTTTCCATTCGTTTGGAAAATCGGCCAATTAAAGCATTAATCAATTTTCATTTCATTTGTTTTTTTTCTTGTTTTCTCTCGCTTGCAGAGCATTCGTACTTTTGTACGTAGTTTTGTGTCCAAAATTTGAAACCAAAGCGAAGTGAAAAGAAAAAAACTTAAAACATTTTCTCCGAACATCCAACGTGGAAAATGGCAACATAATACGTTCGGAGAAAACTAGGTCAGAGTGTTGGGAATGTGGTGGATTCGTTTGTGGTTTAATAAAGCAACGAAGGTTTTTATGACGCATTTTTTGTGTTTTTATTTAACATTTCTGTATACGGTATGCAATTATTATGACAAGAAAACAAAAAAAAGGAGATTATGCTTTAATTAAAGGTTCTGCAACATTAATAAGAATGTTTGGATTATAACGGTCACAGAAAGGCATGTGAAAAGGCGTTATCTTAAATTTAATCAAATATTGTCATTGTTGAGATGATTATAAAAATAATTTAAGGTTGTTAACGATTTTACTGTTCAGCAACTTTCCGATGTACTCTAATGTATAATACACATACCAAATATTGGTTTGAATCGGTAACACTGGTATTTTCTTTTCCGTCTTTTAATGTAAACAAATAAATTTTCTAAGAATTTTTGTAAATGTTTCCCTGCAGAGAAACCCGTTAAAAGTGGAACATATTACGAGCAGAGAAGGAAGTTGATTCTATAAGTATCCTCCTCAAAGGAATTTGTGCATCTTGAGCCCTATTTGGATATTCAATTAAAGTTAAGTTTTATTTCCTTTAGTTAAAATTAAATTTTTATATAAATGTTACAATAGCGTTCTTTTTCCGTTTTTTTTGATAAAATACATATGGATTTTAATTCATAATACCCATGGACTGTTAAACGAATGTATGAGTATCGTGAATTATTTTGTACTGTTGGGATTTTCTGAATATATTTTTGAATATATAGTACGCAATTAAAAAAAAAACAAAAGGAGTTTATTGAAATTGTTCAATTATTCTCAAAAAATCAGTAGCTTTATATTTAAGTTCCTGCATGTTACAGTAATGCTTTACATCAGTAGTCATTATTAATTAATCCTTACGTATGCATAGTATACATTTAATGTTTTCACAATGGAATGTTTTGTGTTTTTTCTTTATCTTAAACTGATTGACTTCGAAATGATTCGTTATTTAAAAAATTATTTAAAAAATTGTTTGAAATTAATAAAGTTTTCTATAAATTTCTGATAAATGTATAATCAAACTAACGCTTCATTTATTTATTTCTTTAGAACATAATACCCCAACAAATAAAGGAAGTAATTTGCAGCATGTGTACCGTGTCTATGCTCCAAGTGCATTTCCAATATTTTATGAAAAAACACTTGAAAAAACGAAACAATTTCGTTGCATACGAAATAAATTTCTTTGCAAACTAAATGTTGGGCTAGATGGTTAGTCTTTTTTCTGCTTGTTTTGAAGATAGTTTATTACTTTCTGCTGAAACTAAGCAATAAATACCACGACCCTAGGTGACACCATTGGAAAATCCATTTTTCGTTCCACGCAACTTTTCCTTCCCATCCCACCCAACGCCAGGAACAATTCTTTCACACCCCAAAGAAAAATGTCTTCCTTCTTCGGTTTTTGGTACCCAGCAAAATCCCGTAAATCATGTGGCAAGCAACTTACCTAGCACGTACGCCAGCAGTATCCAGATGTCCAACGTAAGCCGCTTGTGACACTTCATGGTGATTGGGTTGTTATGCTTTGGTGGCCGCAAACAACGACTTGTGCTATTTTGACTCCTTCTTTTTTTTGGGCTGTTGTTTCGTTCTACCACTTTCCTTTTTGCACACACATACACATGTGCGCTTCACAGTAGTAAGAAATCACTTCACAAAACGATTTTCTTCCACCACTTTTACTCCACTTCCGGATGCGATATTTTTTTATTTTTTGTTTGGTTACCTTTTCACCAAACCACAGAACAAAACTGCACTCGGAGCGAAGTGCACCGGGATGCAATTTATATTTTCAATGCAAAACCTTCGCTCAACTGCTGAAGAAACACGAAACTTCTATTTGCCACACATACGACCACACACTCGCACACATACGACGCGAGCGCGGTCTCAAACGCTTGAGGGAGTTTTCACTTGTTTTATTCCAACGGTTGCCGCTTTGCTGTTTTCCACAAGTACCACCTCCAGCAGTAGCGCTCGTACTTTTCCCCAACTCCACCAAATAGTGGCCACTTCCACTTCCAGTTACGTATGTGTTTGAGTGAATCGTTATGTATACCACCAACTGCCCACTTGGTCCTGACCACAATGAAACGACGGCGTACCAGCCAGGAAGCGAACCGATTTCCTTTCCTTTCCTTCGACCGGCCCGAGGTTAATGCCCTTTTTGGCAAGACCTACCGTGTGCGGGGTACGGTGACAGATGGAGGCAACCGGGCGGACATTCCGCCCCGGGGCCACTTTCCAGCTATGGCTCCAGTATCACAGCTGGAGAAAATTCTCACATTTTTCAATCTCATCCCGACCGCGTTTGGTCGCGTTCCGGTTTTTCCTCGCTTTAGATTTTTATTCCTTTCGGCAAAGGCGTTTTTCTGGCGCCTTTTCAAATAAAGCGTCTTCTTCCAGTGTGCTTTTCCGCTCTTTTTTTGTCGAAATCACACACAGACACAAACACACAAACACAGTTTTCTACACTATTTTTGTTTTCTTATGAAAAGCCCTCGCTTACATTTGCACCTTATGTGGATTGGGAAGCAAGTTATGCGCTGGTTTTGGTAAGTCGCAGTCGTGTTATTCCTTTTATTTCCTTTGCATTCATTTCACTACTTCCAAAATGCCACTTTTCATCGTCAGCTGGCTGTCGGTTTTTTCTTTTTGCACAACACACCCTGCAAGAGAAGAAGAAAACGAATGACAAATAACAAAAAAAAAGATCATTCCATTTATCGCAAGCAATCGGGTTTTAAACGACTACATCTAGTAACCCATGACGAAAGCTTTTTTATAGCAGCCGATCTGTTTTCCTCTCGCTCTTTCTCTTTCTCTCACGTTTGCTACGATTATTTGTTCAGCCGGAAGTGGAAGTGATGGTTTTGTTTTCAATTTTTGTTTTGCCCCGTTTTTACACTAAAGCGACCAGAATAATAGAAAAATCGCTTTCCTTTGACCGGGTGTGTCGCCGGGTTTTCATCATTCTGCGGTTTGTGCGCGCGCCATGCGTCACACTTCCGGCTCGTGTACCACGTGGCGAAAAAAAAAAATGCTTTCAGACACAGAAGTAAGACAACAAACTGGTTTGCAGCAAATTGCAAATCACATTTATCTAAATCACTTTTTTGCAGCCTGAAATTCCGCACGGAAAACATGCATTTACCATCCGGAAGTGTGGTTTCTTCGGTAGGATGAATTTCTTCGGTGCGGTTGATACGGGCGCTAGTGGCGTTTAGAAGCGAATTTCCTTCACCTTCGCACTGGCGACGCGGAGCAATCTGTGAATGAAACAGGAGGAAAATTTATCGAATCAGACGTATGCAAAAATGCGTTCCGTGGGTAAATAAAACAAAAATCACAAACTTATGGAAAGCAGTCGTCACTCAAGTGACACAGCGGAAGTGGTACAGTGGAAAATAAAAAAAGAAATGGAATAAACATACAATTTTCATCTATTATAAAACAAAGTCCTTGTGTCACTGTGGTTAAGCATGGTTTGCCTTTGGCGCTTCACTTTTGTAATAAATTTGAATAGAATGGAAACGACTTCCTCCTGCCATCGTGAAGATTTTTTTTTACAACATGGAACACTGTAGCCATTTTATTATGTTTTTTTCGTTTTTTTAAACATTCTTTCTCTCGTCATGATATGTCCTGTTCAATGAATTGCAGAATGTTCACTTAAGCGATCGCTTTTTTTCCTTCTTCTTCTATCTATTACGATATTGTGTTGCTCTGTGAGTGTGCGGTTGATGTGTCTATCTACCGGTAAGCAATTGTATCTCCGACAGGTCGAAAAGCTCTTACTTGACATTCAAGAATGTTCAAGATGGATGAAATGGAGCTGGAAAATCTTATTTGTGTGTTTGCTTTTTTTGTTGTTGTTCTGGTGCCGTTTTGTTTTGCTTCTTCGCTGGTCTTTTATTTCAAGCGCTCGTCAGAATTGATGTTGGAATTTTTGAGTGAAATAATCGTTAAAAACTTCCCACTTGCCAATGAACAGCTAAGCGCCCGTGATGCCCTTGGCAACGACACACAATCGCATACACGCTCGGTTCCTCTGAAAATGATTTCCGGGTTTGGTGAATGTTCTTTTTTATTTTTCATTTACCAGCTTCGGCATGGGAAAATCATCGCTTTCGCAATTGAAAACCGACAAACTGTTGAACTCGCGCCATCGATGCGGTGCTCCACGAGTGGGGACACTTTTCAATTTCATTATGGACCGAAAACGACACGAACCGTTCCGTTGGAGGTGGTAAAGAAAAATGGAAAATTTATTGTAATTTAATACACCCTCACCAGGAATGATTGCGGCACGAAAATATGGTGGAACAGTGCTGAAAAAATAGTGTGTGGTGAACGGTGGGCAAATATTTTTTGTTTGCAATGCTCGTAGGAATTTAAAGAAATTAATGGTCCTTACAGAATTTTTCTTATTTCATTTGGAATGGAATGTGTTCGGAGCATTTTTATACCGGAATACATGATATTGCTGTACGAAACATTTCATTTTATTTGACGGTGCTTTTCAGCTCTTTGGGATGCATATTTCAGAGCAAAGTATTGAATTTAAATTATTAAAATAAAAATGTTTTGCAAATGTTTTGTGGGCACGTTAAACGTGCATTGTGAATTGTGTTTGAAGCTTTTTTTTTGGTGCCGCATTCCTTACTTTTAAAAAACATGTCAATTCTGCACATTGCTTCACAATACTGTTAGGATGCTTTAAAAAACTTTGTACATGAAAATAAAAGTTAAACAAATATTTATATGTTTTTATTAGTTAAGCTCTAATTGTTATTGACAATTAAATTTGATAAATTTTCGTGTAAATAATATTTTTTTGTTATTCCCGGGGGTTTTATTCCTGCTACGTGGTAAAACAAGTCTTGGTACTGCCTGGACAGAGCAAAAAAAAAACAAAAAACATTTTCTTAATCTTCTTCTTGACGACCTCTAAAGTCATGACGGGAATTTCTGATTTCTTCTTCTTGGCTTAACGACCTCTCAGGTCATGCCAGCCTTTTATGATTTACTATATTTATTTATAGCTGCTAGCCAGACAATCAGTCCTAGCTACGGACCGTCGGGTCTGGATGAGATTTGATTTAAGTGGAAAAAAATTTAAAGGAACAAAAAAATAAGTCGCTTGAATTGGTATAAACCATGGCCGTATCATAAAACTACAATTAAAACACACCCCTAAATTATCCATCATTTGTAAGTTTGTGTCAGATCTGCTGGTGCATGTATTGGTGTATGTATTGCATGTATTTAGGAAAAGCGACGTTTGTCTTACACAACATGACTAGTACCAGGCAGGAAATTCATTGTTGAAGTTAGTCTAACTTTGTGATCAAAATCAGAATAGAGAGACCACCAAGAAGAAACAGTAAAAATAAAAATGATGATTGCAATGTTTTATTTTGAAACAATATGTCAATATTTTTTATTGTTATACAACTTTTACCACTTATACATCATTGTTGCTGATTTAATTGATGTTTAAAAAAAAGTAATTTAGATGAACTATTAAAAAACTGTAATATTATGGAAACGAAACTTCAAGACACACTCATTTCATGCCTTATGCATTTTTCAAAATTTCATCTTTCAAGATAAACTCCATCTAACATACTCTAAATCTTGTACATTTCTAGTTTGCTTCATTAATATAGATTGACCAATGTTATTGAACTATCCATTCGTTTTATCGGGTAAACTAGCTGCTGCCGTAACAGCTGGGTTGAAACTTTCGCTTGTTTGCATTATTCAGCGTTCTCTCGATCCATTCTCCGGATGTGACGGAAGCGTCCTGAACGATCTACTGTGCCAGCGTGTCCGGCGCAGAAAATAAGGTCACATACATACAGAAAAAAAGGGTTATAAAAGATTTGGCTTTGGTCACGGACAAAAAGGAAGAGCAAAAATTCATGGTGGGTGTTCGGAAAGGGCGAAAAATGACACACGTGCCGGAAGATGAGACTGACCCGTCGGTTCGTCTTGTGCTTCGTTTCATTTTTAATGGAAACGTTTCCGTAAGTTCAATTTTAAACCTGTCTGTTTTGTCTGCCCATTACACGTCTGTTTGTAGGTCGAAGAACCATGTTCGGCTCGACCGACTGCATGCTGAATGAACTATCGATCGGAAAAGCTGTCGAGTCTGTTGGAACGACAAGAGAATATATTCTTTATTGTGACCTAGAAATAACACTTTTGACATCCAAAGACAGCATAGTACAAATGCATAACTTTGAAGGCACATATGTGTTTAGCAAATCTTGTTATAAATGTGTTACAACGCACAATGGCACACGCGATTTCGTCTTGAGCATCGTATCACAGAAAAACGTATCGAAAAAGAATTCAAAAATTTATTTAAATTTAACTTCTTTACTAAATGCAATCACAAACAAATTTAGTTTAAATAAATCAACGCAGAGCTTGCAGAAAATATTGATTTTTCTGATAATATTGTACTGAAAGCGTGTTTTTTTTATTAGACCATCTTTAATTCTTTTTTATTAAAAGAAGCATGACGACGGACAGAAATTGTAAAGAGAGAATGCATTGAAAAAAAAACGAACAGGCATAATGCAAACAATATCGTTATACGCCACCATCGTCCCTACAGGACATCCATTAAACATTAGATTTCACTATGTACACGCGTCATCCTTCGGGTTTCTACAAGCCAAGATCCTTTTTCTGCTCGTTTCAATTTCCTTGCCGGAAAAAAATATCACTACCTTGAAGGTTATGTGTGGTTTGGCCGGAAACGTTGAAGACGTTACATTGAATGCAATAGCGATGCAATTGCAGATGGTATTTTCCTGTGCTCAGCAATGTCATCTGGAAGGAACGATTGGGAGCATAAAGGGTAGCAACGAAATCTGTGTTCTTGGTACCATGTTCTAGCTTGTCTGTGCTGGGAACATAATGTTGTCTTACAACCGGGACCGAAATATTTTTTTAATTTTCGTCTTCCAGGCCGTATGTCTTAACTACGAAAGAAATTAAATTCTTCGCAAAAATAATAATAAAAAAAACTTCAAACATTTTAATAACGCGTTCAGACAAAAAAAATATTTTCTCTTTTCCCTTTTTGTTCTTTCAGGTTTAATGTTCGACTGGGAACTAGTAGATGAAATGTGCACCAGAAAACTTCATATTTTATTTGTCGCAAAACGAATTGCATTTAAAGCTGAAATTTAAGGAATGTTCCGTTTCGTTGAGCAATAAAGTTGTTTTGCAACGATATAAAAACAGACAAACATTATGGAAACACATTATGATTTGCCAAACTATTTGTTTGCATGGTCAATTGTTAATTTAAACATTTTTCCAATGTTTACAAGAACTACAGAAACCAAAGGGACATCGTTAGATTCCGTCGATTTCAATGACTTGTCTAGTTTCTATTGTTGATTAGAAAGCATTTACCATATGAAGGATTATTCTGATTCGGGAAATATAAAAAGCGATTCCTTCCGTATGATCTAAGGGATGACATAGTGAAGGGCGAGGACACAAAACTATAAGGGAAGCGAGCAGTAACAAATCATAAACTAGAAAGAAGCATAATGATGATAACGAATGATATTTGAGCTTTAGAGAGAAGAATCTTCAAACAGAACAATCCAACAGCTGCATATTCTAAAATAATTATATCTTTCTTGATATCTAAAGATAGCACAATATCTCAAGATAGAAGATGCACGAAGACACAAGAGAATAATAAATCATGAAAGTAGTTATAATGAACTAGGCTTTTTGAACGCTTTGTCAAATTGATCCATAACACAAAGGTCGTAACAAAATAATACATAAGTAAAGAGCTTAAGATCCTATAATTCAAAAATCCTATAAAACAAAAATAAAACTGTATTACATTTTAAAAATTATATTGTTTTCCTGGAATCCAACATCAATTCTGAACATGAATACAAATATCAATTATGGAAATGATATGCTGCGGTGGAATGAATAATACTCATGGCAAGATAATCATTCAAGGTTTGCAGTTTGCGTCTTCTAATGGAAAAGCTCAAGCTGTTAACAAGTACAACTGAGAACACAAGCACACAAAAGAGTAAAATCGATAATTCATGAAAGCATTATTGTGCAATATTGAAAAGGTAAGTTTCCCTGGAAAATTGCATACCTTTTCCATCCATAAAGGAGTTATGAAATTGACTAAAATTTCAAAATCCATACATCCATAAAATATTTATGATATGAAATAAAATACCTGAAATAAATACAACTGGCAAATTTAAAAAAATCCGAAGCTAATTCTTGAAACTTCATCAGAGGTAAGTTTTATCGCAAGGTTGTGTTTGATTGCTTACCAACGAAGCTTACACCACGCCATTTTAATATGTTTCATTGAATTTCCTCTTAAATCCTGCCGGATATATTTTAAGTTTCTGTAAGCTATTTGATTTAAAAGAGATTAAAGAGATGGTTATGCATACATATAACCATAATAACATAAAGTGGAACAGTGAAGCAGCATGCTTTACCTTTCCGTACAAGGAAGCAATGGCACTGACTCTGCTTACACGCAATTTTACATCACAACGCTCACACCGGACGAAGTTGTTGTGCACATCCTGTTCTGGCACTACTGCCTGCCCATGCGGTCCTGTGGTTGCTACCGATTACATCGTAGCTTTTATTGCATTTTGCAAAATTGAACAATTTCACACATAACATGCTCGATAAACATTTCGGTCTCCCTAATGGCTATCGAGATGCGGTTTGATGCAAACAAGCCCCGGCCAGCATTGCACCCGACCATGGAACAAAGAAGCTAAGCTTCGTTAGCCCTTCCATCTCGAAGCATCATCGAATACACAAACCCGTCCCCCTCCCTTTTCCTCCATGAAGCTTCAACCACAGAAGGATGAACCTATAAATTATCCTTTAGCTTCGTTCCGTTTGGAAAACCCGATCGAGATCGAGTTCACCTCCCGGTGGCACTTCAAAAGTTTATTTATGTGACTGGGCACACAGAGGCACACGGGCCAGTTTCGCTTGGCGGTGGTGTTTTATAGAAATTTTGCTCCAGTTTTTGTATTTACTTGCCATCGAAACCTGCTCATCCTTTCTTTCCTCGTGCGGGCAGAAAAGCCACCTGGGTTTGTCGGTTGATCGAATATGCTCTGCCCGGCTGAAAATGGTTTGTTTCGTGCGGAATTTATTCCACCTTTACCGTTAGCGGCTAACATCGATGCATACTTTTGCCACTGCTCCAAACCAGCACCCTGACACTGGGTGCCCCTTACGCATGCAAGTCCATTCAATTCTTCACCCAGACCAGACCAAATCGATCAGCCCGATGGAATGTTATAAATTAAATTTTGAGCATGTCAAGACGAAACCGACATGACGTGGTAAGGTTCTTTCCTTTCTTGTGTTAGGGTTAGAAGAAGATACGAAGAAACAGTCGGGAGGATTACTGAGGATTTCATCATAAAACCAGGGACATCCTTGTCTGAGCTTAAGCTGCTCCGCAAGATGAAACTAGAATATGCTGAAATCGACCGACCTTCTGACATTTTAGCCTCAATTAAAGGAATAAAGGTTCCTTTGAAGATTCTGATTATCATTCGATCCGTGTAAAATAATTCATTTGAGTCCGAGATGCAGTATCGTGTTCTTTTCGCTCATTAAAAATCATCTGAACTAATCTATTTGATTAAATTTTCAATGAAAATAAATTAAACACAAAGTATACTCATCAAATGTTATAAATTAAAATATCTTTATTAACATTCCTTTCCCCATTCCGAGTGCGCAGAGGTGTTCACAAAAGTCATTAAAATATGAAATATATTTCTGTATGATAAATAATCCACCACAGGTTTAATCATATCGATGTAAAAGAATGGAGCGCTCATAACAGTATTCGCACATTTTCGCATCAAAAAAAAACCTCACCCTCTATAAGAAGGCAAAAAATACACTTCTCTCCATTCCCTTCATTCTTCCATGGGATTCTCTCCGGTGGCCAATCAGGAGAGTAAATATTTGCAGGTCCATTTTGAACGCGGTTGAAAGAAATGGGGTGAACATAAATTTTCTCCTATCAAATTTTACAGGACCAATGAAAATTTATTGCCACTGACTGATTGGGGCGAGAAAGCGAGAAGCGAGCAGCGAACTTGACCTGCTTTGGCACGCACACCCCCATTTCAGTGGCCCTCATACCTTCGCAGTGGTACGTATAGTACGTCGGGTGCAGTTTGTTCAAGCCAGACCGAAAGTAAACACACACCAAAAACCCGGCCGAACCGGGTTGCCTCAAAGGGATCGTTTTGTTCGTGCTGCAGGAGTGAAGCTTCCCAATAGTCGTAAGTGGACGGGTAGATCAGATCGTTGGCATGTGAGAATATGTGGAGAGCAGAGTTCTTGCTAGAAAAGGGCCGACCAATAGTTTGTCAAGGGTTGCTGGAAATGCTGATCGATTAATCTTCGTTTGATTTTGATACGGGCGTGTTAAATCAACAGAAACAATTCTGCAAAAGACTGCCCGTCTCGTTTTGTGAGAAAGGTCGCTCTTTGCATGAGACGGTATAAATCATAATATTACACTCTCTGCAATGGTTACTTTCATAACCAAACAAACGGTTGCATAGCTTTGGATGGTTTTAACGGGAATCTTCAAATAAGATTTACGTTTTATGTTTCCTCTAAACAGTTGAAATTGATGAATAAGATCATGTAAGTCTTTTTGAAAATTCTAAAATAAAATTTGTGTAAATTTTACAAAGTAATATTACTTGGTTTAATTTTTAACTTTTTTTAATTTTGTAGCGTAGTACTGCAGAAAATGTAGTACTTTAGTAATTGTCTTCTTTTTGGCTTAACGACCACTAATGGCATGCCGTTTATTTCTAGTTTACTATCCGGCTATGTGCTAAAAAATAGTCTAGTAAGTCAGAAATGGTCGCCGTGACTTTTTTTTTCACGTATCCGAATAATCCGTCGTTTTTACAAGGACACGGTCCGGATGGGATTTTATACTCGGGCCTGTCGGGTAGAACGGGCGCCGTTTATCAAATACACCACCGGTCCACCCCAATAATGAAGAATAACTAAATCATTGAAACCAAGACATGAGTAGGAAAATTTGTTTGGTTTTTTAAACTATGTCAAACATAAAAGAAAATTTTCATCGCCCCAAACGTAAGCCTAAACTTGCCCATACTTTTATTTGAACTAACCTCATACCTTCGCATTTCTCCAATACCTCTTCACGCAACACACTTAGTTCGTAGTTTTACGGTTGATTTAAAGTTTTTCATCCCCTCGTCTAAAGCCACCATTCTTGGGCCATACTTTGCCAAACAAAGAAATGTGCCTCGAATGTCAGCAAAAAAGTTAGCAGGCAAAATGTGTACCAGCTGGACCGTACAGATCCGACTTGTGGGTTCCCCCTTGACGGTATAGAGCTCCCTCGGCGTGGATGAGGGGGAATGGCTGTGGGAAAGTTTTGCATAATTAGTTCAGCCGATCCATCCTGACGTTTATTCTCGAAGTGCTTAAAGCACCGTAGGAGAACATGGAAGGTGTTAGAAAGATTTTTTTTTACGACGACTATAGAATCACTTTTTTCTTCGGTCTAATGAAGAATACATCAGAATCAGCAGATCAGAATCATGCTCATTAACTCATGTACGTTCTTTCGGTTGAAAGCTTGTCGAAAGCGTATGTGAATGAATGTGTGTGTGTGTGGGTATTAGTAATCTAATCTGCAAAGGTACAAAAAAATCAAACAAAACTTTCAAATTTTAACACTCATTCATCCTGTCCTGTCAACTCGACACTAAATCGCACTAAAAAAAAACTAAGTGCTCTTAATTACTGCACGATAATGGAATGTGCGCTAAAACTTTGATGATCTGAGAAACTTTGATGAATATTGGTACTGTGGTAGCCGAGAAAGCTTTCGGGAAAGTTATAAAGAAAAACAAAAAAAAAACATTCGTATTGTGCATCATTAACTTTTTAATATGAAAATTTTTGATACACGCATCCGTTAAAAGTTATGTGATATGTCATAATATTTACTCATTTACATTTACTTTACTCACATTTTCATACATTAATTGGTTTTAAACTATACGTCTGCAACTGACTATAAAATTTACTTTTTCATTTAAACCATAATATTTAATTTTTAGCTGCGCCGGACCAATACAAAAATTGAAAAAGAAAATGTAACGACATGAACAGAAAACAAATTAATTTATTTTTTTTCACGAATGAATTTTAACGTAAAATTTTTTAAATTAATAATTTTTGAAATATCAATCGATTAATTTGATGTACTATTTATTTATAATTAATGATTACCGCTTCGACCGTATTGTCAGCTGAAGTATTACAATTATCACAAGGCATTTCCTCCTTGCCCTTGAATTATCCCGGGCATACTCGATTAAAAATTTGATGTACTAATTCACTTATAAATATTGATAACATTACATTATACAATGAATAAATAGAAAATTGTTGAAAAGTCAGCTTGATCTTTATTGATTAGTTGGCTTGCACTGTGTATTATTGTAGAGCCAGCAAACAATTTACTTTATCTACGTTTACCGACAATGTTTATAGCCGAAGAAATTAAATTCCAATTTGCGTACAGTTTAACGCTCTACTTTTGGTTATAATTTTACTTAAAGTACCGCTTGTAATTTATTCCAATAAATTTGCCTAATCTGTTCAAATCTTCATCTTCCTCCGTTGCAATACCCTACGACACCCGCAATTTCATCTGATACGGCAGTCCCAAAATGGACGGTCATAGCGTGTACTTCCGTTCAGTAAACCACTTTCGTTCGGTCACTTTCCACTTGGAAGGTTCATTCATCCTGTCCTGTCAACTCGACAAAACCCGACCGGATATTTATCTTCAATCATGATCCGGTGGAATTAATTATCTTCCGCTTGACAAATTCATATCGACATGATTTTTTTTTCGGAGGGACTGTTATCGACATCACTCGCGCTGTTTGTTCTCTGCGTCCCGGAAGTCGTCACCTCATGCCGCTGATTGACGTCCTGTTGGTGCAGCAAAATTTTCACAAAACTGATAGAACCGTTCAACCCATTTACAAATCACCGCAGGACATTTGCTACCGAGCATCATAAACTGGGCGCTATTCGCCTAGTGTTTCAAGGAGCACTGAGCTGCCCGGACCTTCCAAGGAGTATAAATATAAGCAACCGTTTAAAACAGGCCCCAAGGAGGAACAGCACGCAATTTAATCGGGAAAACTTCCTCTTCCAAAAACGGGTATAGTACCTCGCGTTCAGCTCAGGATCTTCTCTAGAGGAGTAATTTTTGAAACAAACGAAAGCAAAAACAGGACACTGTACTCCAAAGGCGAAGAAAGAACGAGAAAAAAACATGGATTCGGATCGATCATGATGCTACTGATAATGATGTTGATGGAAATGGGCACCAACCTGGGGCAACTACAGCTTCCGGGGAAAACTGGAAAAATGCTTCCGAAAACTCAACCCCATCTTCCATTCAAAGAAGAGCCTTGAAGAAATGGACCTTCAATCTGGATGGGTTTTTGGTAGAGAATTATGGTCGAAAAAGTTTTCCATTTTTTCTTCCTTCCGAGTCATCGTATGGAAGAGGGGTTTGTTGGGGTATCAAAGGGATAGAAAGCAATCTAAGGACGAGAGGTTAAACAAAAACAGACACACACACACAACGGGATGGAAATGAAAAATCATAAACATTTTGAACAAGAGCGAACAATCTGTGTATTGGAAAGGAAATGTTTCTCTGAAGAACGACCCTTCAGGGTATCTTTTTTGGAGAAGGAATTGAACCAGTGGATGAAGTATAAACATGACATCCCGGGGCGAGAGACACGATAACTTAGGAACAAATTAAATTGAACAACTTTGAGTGGTTTCTTTTAGTTTTTGTTTTTTATTGATAGGCAAGAATCAAGATAAATAAAATTACCATATCGTAAATACGAAAGACAAACAAATGGAGAGTATTTATTGATGTGTTTGTTTATCGGTTCACACAAATTAGTATCAGTTGCTTTGTCTGCCGAGATACCAGCCCGGGGCGATAAAAAATGAAACAAAGCGTTTTAGAAATTAGCAAGGCGTTTTCAGTTAATTTTTTTTTTAAATTATTGTTTATATGTTGAGTTGGCGATGTCTTACGCATATGATTTTTGTTATCATTATATACAGGGTGTATCACTTTTTGATGTCTGATTTTTTTCTAAAATAACATCACGTGAAACATTGCCAAGTTTTGTTTTGTTTTACAAACGTCAGCGCAGTTTAGTGCTCATTTATTGTTGATCAACATTACAACTTTCTGCAACAAGGTGTAGGTGTAATAAAAGTCTGTTTAACAAAAAAAACTCTTTTACGTTTACCAAATGTGTGTTCAAAACGTAAAATCGTGTCTAAAACACACCTTTCCCGTATACTTTTATTAATACCCGTGGAACAGTTCCCTTGGAATACACCATGGTATAGTCAGAGTATGAATTCACTAGTATTTGTAAGGGGGCGCTAACAAAACTAATTTCGACATCGTACCCAGTAGTTTGCCATGGCTTCTATGTCTATGCCAACCTGGCGGATGTCTTTTTTAAATGATAAAAGATTGTTTTTTTCTTGCATTAACTAAAAATAATTATTATACAAATGTTTTTTGAAAGGAAAATAAAAGTAGTACTCTATACATATAACACTCTACGTAAACCTAAGAGGTGGATTGTGTGAAAGTGCTTTGTCTTTTCATAAATAAAATATTCTGAAGTAACACCAGCTATAAGTTATGTACTAAACTGCTATCAATTTTAGAATTTAAAATTGATATAAATTCCCTACGCCCCAAAACCCAATCGTTTGCATTGAGTTAACTGTCTAACCTGACCAGACTTTTAGTACTATCGTGCCATCAATCATGGTAAACACACAACAAAAGGGTTAATTTTGACTGGTAAAACGCAATTCAAAAATTCGTTTCGATAACTGCAGTTCATTTTCTTCACACCTTTTTCTGCTATTGACAAGATGAAAAAATTTTACCCCCAACCCAGTGACAGTAACATAGACGTATACTGTATTTTAGCAGTTGCTCTTGCACTAACTTGGGAGAAGCTAAGCAAAAATATCGACCGAAATGCAAAATTTCAAGGACTAATCATCAATAGAAAAGAAAAGTTTTCCCGTGCGTTTTTCCTTGGTTGGAAAACATTCCATGGTGTGAATGTTTGTTGTTTATTTTGACATCGGTTCTTGTTGGCTTCTACTGACAGATTTTGAATGAAAGCAGAACACAAAAAAGCGTGTTTTTCTTTCACAAGCGAACAAGCGAGAAAATTCATTTCGGATTTTTTTGCTTTTTGACAGACGGACAGAAGGATTGTTGCTAGGACATGGATTTCTTGTTGAGAGGAGATTCGTGAATTTTTTCCGTACTTCACAAACTTGTGTTACCGCAGGCAAACAATTGAAGCATAGATTGAATATTTCGACGAAATGATGACTAGTAGCAGATGCACAATTAACAAGTTCATTTGAAGAGTTGTTAGCCAAACGAAATTCAACTACCATGCCAAGCATACTGTAGAATGATTCAATTTAATCTGTCAACATAAAAGACAAATTTAAATTTATTTATTTTTATTTATAAGAGATTGATAGCGGCAAAACAAAATTAAATTACAATATGTTTTTATAACAGAAGCACATTTCCGATGCACCAGACGAAGCATGTTCTATGCTTATTAAAAAAATAATAATTAAAATAAAATTACTACCGGCTTCTATTAATTTCAAATTATACAAAATAGGGGCGGCCCGGTGGTGCATGTGAAACACGGCGCCCGCCCACACGGCCGGACCGGGTTCAAATCCCATCCGGACCGTCCCCCCGTAGCATGGACTGACTGTCCTGCTACGTGGTAAAATAAGTCTTGATACGGCCAGGCCGTTCGAACCGAGCAAAAAAAAAAAAAAAATTATACAAAATAAAAAAAGGACCGTGACTCTCCCCTCAAAGTTACTACCCATGTATTTCCATTATACAAGCAAAAATAAGCAAACTGGCTTTTTGTTTGTTTGATAATACATGTATAAAGTTTTTGCTCTTCGGTTACATTGTGATCCTTTTTTTTAATCTTCCCTGTTATTTCTCTAAAATATTTCTACTTTTTATCGATGAATAAAAAATAATGTAACAGTGCATCACTTTTAAACCCCGCTTTGTACACCTAGAAGATCGCATATAAAAATATGCTATGTGACGAGAAAATAAGGCTTGCTAGATATATAAATCCTAATATACAACTAATACTGTTTTTACACATTTGATTTATATCTTTGGTATTGTTTGTCAATCCACAACATTGTCAACTGCCCGGCTAGCTCAGTCGATAGAGCATGAGATTCTTAATCTCAGGGTCATGGGTTCGAGCCCCACGTTGGGCGAATAAATCTTTTTAAATTTCTTTATAAAAAGTAATATTCGTATTACGTAAAATTACACTCGTGAAATAATAAAGCAGTTAAGGCTTTAAGTAATAAATTGAACGAAAAATAGTATCGCATCGTCGATACTTTTATTTTGTACAGTAATGAGTCTGAAAATGAAGTTTATCATTTGATGCCATTATAGGTTAAGATATATTCCTTGATACTGTACAGTACTTTCAACAGAAACTCACACTACCAACGCGATATTTCAACTATCACCAAAAACAAAAAGCGTTCCACCAACATCTGCCTACAGACGGATCAAACTCCAACGGAGCGTGTGGCATTCATCACCATTCATTTGCTTTCCACCGGAACGTACGCCACCGGAATCACCATTGCCACTGGAATCACCCATTCGCTTCGGGAGAGCTAGATGAATAGATTGCTTTTGATGGCTGCTACTCACTCACACAACGGCAAAGTACAAGCTCAAAACGCGTGGATTATGGATACGAAGAAAAGCTTAAAAACTTCGAAAAGTGTTACGGGAAGAAAAGCTAACGCTGCGTAAAAATCAACAACACGGCACACAATGGTGCGGTCATGTTGCGATGTGCAAGAAACAAAGTAAACTCGTACCGTGGAAAATGGTTGAAAGAGAGGTCGAAAGCCTCTTGGAAAACGAGGCCATGAAGGCAAGGACCTATCGGCACTATCAAAGCACGCAGCATCCGGCGTGATGAGGGAACGTGTTTAAGCCGGTATTCCTTGACGAAGGGAAAGCCATTACAAACTCTTCCCCCATTTTGACACACCTGAAGACTAGATTGGAAGATGGGGTCCAGTTTTTCTTTCTTACGTTGTGCTTTGTTAGGAATGTAGCTCCATAAATCACTTTGTTGTTTTTTTTTCGTTTCTGTGTGAAAGACCTTAGAAAGGTTCTTCAGGGTTGTTTGCAATATTCTTCAGTCATTCTTCAGGTTTTGCGCGTGTCATATTTTCATCAGTCACGTGAGTCATCCTCACCTGTCCTGGTTGCACTTTCTTATCTAGCTTTCTTCGATGACGAACATGATCATGATGGAGTTCCAAAACCGCCTTCCGCAAAACCGTTATTGACTAGTTTGAGTAGAGGGTTTACGAGCGAACGCAGGAGCCATAACATGTAAAGATCATTAATAAGCTGACGCGCCTTATACAACTCTCCAGACTGCTCGTACGCGCCATGATGAAAGTGATGATGATGAGTTGTCGCGTATACGTTACATTCTTCAACCGTCAGCTTCATACGGACGGAAGCTGGAGAGGTGAGTTTGACATGCGGCGGAAGCAGAAATTTGTCACTCATTGAACAATGCCTACGAGCATCACTACCAACGAGAAACAGTGAGCAGAAGAATGACTTTGTCAAATCATGCGATGTGCCTTGTCAGGCAGTAAACTTTTTTTTTATTATAATTTTAGAAGTAATGAAGAAAAGTCAAATCGTAAAATTCAACCAAAATGTGAGGACATTGGATGTTGTCCAAAAGAATTTCTACTGTAGATAAAAGCGAATAAACAATAATTCCAAGGGATTCTTGAAATACTTATCACAAAACTTATATAGATCCTTTTTTCATTATCTGAATAAAAATAAAATTAAAAAAATAATTTTAATCAAAAAAACAAAAATGAACCGCGAATACATGCACAATCGAATCTATTTAGCATTCTATTATTGGTAAACTACACACTTCTCTTATCAGATGCACATATAGATCGAATCTACTAACTTGATCTGACTTGCGTTTGGCTTTCGCATACACACAACTAGCGCAACGCAAGGTAGTATTGCTTGCTGCCGACTAAACATAACGCAACACTGATATTTTCAATCACTCAATTACTGTGTTTAAGACATAAAGCCTGGTCTTTCTGATGTAAACAAAATAGCTAATGTTTTTGTCGTATGATAATTTTCCATTTTCTGTCACTTATTTGCTTTGCATTGCGTGGAACATAATATTTATTTCAAACACATACAACTCAATCTTATCAAGATGCAAATAGTGTAAGTGAGCTATTGGACTAGAAAACGCATAGGCAATCTAACAGAATGTATATTAATACACCACAGTATCGTGTTAGCTCTTGAAAAGAACTGATCGACGATGAAGCGTGTCTGTTTTGTTGTACTATGTGGTCTAGTGAAGTGTACGGATTTTAACTTCTTAGAGCTGGCTTGTTAGAAGAAAGTAAACTTTTTTTTGTATTCTTTCATAGTAATTACAGCAAGGCTGTATCCGGTTGGTTCAGGGATTGAGGAAGATATCCCTGAAAATACTTTCATGCCAAATGAACGTACTACTCTCGACGGTAATTTGCTGTTCATTTGCCTGCTTAACAAAAGCACTAAAAGTTTCAAGTCTTCCCCAAAGATTGTCACTTAAGGTACTACGTATATGGAGGCAGGGGTTTAGTAGGACCAGCTTTTGCCCAACCAGCATTTCTAACCGAATTTGCACACATTGGTGCAATCGGATGGACTCAACAGGATGGGACGATCGTATGGGCCTGCGGTGGATCATTGATATGGAACAACTACGTTATTACGGCCGCTCACTGCACGGCAAATGATGAGTTGAGTTGTGGATTAGCGATTAACGGCCTAAAGGAAGGTAATCAATCAGAAACTGATTTGTTTTCTTTGCTCATAGGAATATCCCTCCCGATGTAGTTCGTTTTGGTGATCTTAACATATATAGTGCTGATGATGATACGTACGCACAACAGATCACGATCGTAAATATATTTCGTCATCCGAAGTACCTGTTTAGTTCAAAATACTACGATATAGCACTGCTACAATTGGAGCACAATATCACGTGAGTATGAATTTGTATTGTTTGTAAAATAATAACCACTATTTCGGTTCATTCTAGTGTCCACGAAACAGTAGCGCCCGCTTGTCTCTGGTTAGATCAAGAAGTACGATTTAAACAGCTCGAATCTGCCGGTTGGGGACAAACAGGGTTTGGTAAATGTAGCTCTCGGTAATACAAGACAATTGGATGCAGTTTAAATAATGTGTCTACATACATTTTTTACAGGAGAATCAAAAACACCAGTTTTGCTCAAAGTTACATTGAAACCGATTAGCAATGAAAACTGCTCGGAAAACTACACCCCTGCAACCATTCGAGGTTTGCGCAAAGGACTTGATGAGCATCATATTTGTGCCGGTGACGAAAAGATGGATACCTGTCTGGTAAAAACAAATGTAATTAATAATGATACGAAAATGGTTAGCTCACGTTAAACTAATCTTCAGGGTGATTCTGGAGGACCTTTACACATACGACTGCAGCACAATGGCAAGGTGACGCCCTTTCTAGTAGGTCTGACATCATTTGGACGACCTTGTGGACAATCCCATCCCGGTGTGTACACCCGAATTGCACCATTTCGATCCTG